>NW_015633594.1:595460-611098 GCF_001515625.1 Sinocyclocheilus rhinocerous
ATTTAATATTACAATTAAAACATTGAAGAAATATTGCATGATTATTCCTTAAAAATAAGGTTTTAATATTTTTAGTAGTAGTAGTAGCAGCCTATTACATACAGTCTACTGAACAATAGTAATATATTTGTGCCGCAATGCCTTCAAGTTAAACCAAACTTTTATTTTGACGGGTTGCTGTGAATACCTTTACGTTTCTGTGTGTATATGATGAGGATAGTTTTACTCAAATGAAACGGTCAAATGCTCATGAAGTGACTCTCAGGGCAGTTCTGGAGATGTTGTTCATGTATTTATGTCCTCATTCAGTGAGACGACAGACGCTAAAATCACCGCAAGCATCATGAGCGCTTCAGTACAAGTGGTAAACAAAACCGCACGTCTTGCGACATTCATTAACACAGAGAAGAATTCATATTCAAATAGTCGTTTTGCGGAAAATATATTTGAAATATTTTCAAATACTAGTGGGAGTGTGCTCACTTGTGTGTGCGCGCACGTGTGTGTGTGCGCGCGTGCACATCGGGGCGGAACTCCGCTGTGCGTGATACAGAGAGCGCGACCATAACGTCGAGACCGAAATGACATGCCGTCGTGTAAATAAGATAAATAACATACGGCTATTTAGTTTGTTTAATAAAAGAACAAGGTATATAGACCTGTTCTATCGGAAAGGTAACTTTAAATGACTTAATGGCAGGGGAAACACTGCTATAGACTGGAAGTTCATACTCTCAAAAGTACTATACAATTCTTTATCTGTAAAGTTTCACATAAGAATGACAGAATATGGTGGTGTTTTGGTTACATAGCATGAATATTGCAACATTTTTACAGGATTGTAAAATATGTGGGAAAATTGTAGCACTGGATTGCCATGACTCAGACATCAATCACGACTACATTATTTAAAAAGTTTTGAATTGAAAAGACACTGGAGAAAGCATTATTCAGATGAGATGAACTCCCTTTGTGAAACTTTTGAGGTGAGGTAGTGCAATAATGTCAACTTTGGTTGCATGTCCTGCCCACAGCCTGTTTCCTGGTTCCTCTTTGGGATAAATTCACCCAAAAATGAAAATACTGTTATTACTTACTTACCCTCACATTATTCCAAACCCATAAAACTTTCATTCATCTTCAGAACACAAATGAAGATATTTTAATGCAACCGGAGAGATTTCTGTCCCTCCACTGAAAGTCCATTCCACTAAAACGGTGCCACTTCAAAAAGTTCATAAAGGCATTATAAAAGTAATCTAAATGAATCAGGCAGTTTGAAAGACGTCTTCTGAAGAGATTCAGTACAAAAGCTTTATATGGTGATGTAGCGTCTGCGTAGAATCATGCATGATCTTTGGGGTTTTATGGCTTAAGAGACCCTTTTAGCCTTTTGACATTTGCATATAAATTACGGTCCTGGTCACAGACTTTACGTTTGTATGGGGGTCTAAATTGCCAAATGGTTCCTCGCCATCAAGGAGATTCTAACCAGTCCCCCCCACTTTGAGCTGATTTACTACAGTGAACAAATTTAATTTAGGCTTTTATTTACTTACAAACACAGATCAACACAAATACGGAAGATCAACCATATGCTTGACAGCTGAGGTTCTTGAGTAATCTCAAACGTGCTTGAGTGTCATGTGAGAACAAACCTAATGGGTTATTATTATTAACAATTATTTTGAAGACAAAGGCCCGGTTTCACAGACGGGGCTTAGCTTAAGCCAGGACTAGGCCATAGTTCAATTAGGATTTTAAAGTAATTTTTATAAACATGCCTTAGAAAAAACATTACTGGTGTGCACATTGAGACAAAACAAGGGCACATGACATATTTCAAGATCAATTAGTGCAAGTTTCTTTCAGTTGAAACAGCTCAGACTTACATTTTAGTCGGGGGTTAGGCTTAAGCCTTGTCTGTGAAACCTGGGGGAAATGTTTGAGAAAAAATATGAAATTCTGGCAAAAGGTTTGACTTGTAGAAGCATCATGAATAAATAAAATAAAATAAATATTTAAATTTAATTTTTCTTTGTTTTTTGTAAAGGAAAAGGATTTCATTGTGGAAATTGCCCTCTTTATACAACACAAAGACAACAATTAAATGACACCAAAGGAAAGTTGAGCTGAGCAACTGACATCGGCTGTCTACAACGCAGACTGTCTGAACTGAAATGATGAGACAATGTGTCATTAAGTCAAAGCTTAAACACAGTGTTAAAGATATCAGATTTTGCCTCAACTGAGGTGAATGCAGCATGCAAACACAAATTGCTTTAAATAAGCAACATATGAATATAGCGAAAACCAGACAAGTCTGAGACAGAATGGTGTCTTTCCAGCTGTAACCTAAACCCACCTGTTTAGGTTTAGAACTCACATCTTTAATGGATGAGGAAGGCAGACAGAGGCAACACCTGCCACTGCGCTTGAGCAACCACAGCATCTGCTCTCAAAGCCCTATACAAACTCGCACTCCATCCACAACACATTTCCTATACTCAGCTGAGATCGTAGAGAAGTTCCCATAAGTAAAGAATGAAAGAATCGCAGAATCAAACCACTACCAGCCTCCTGATGTCTCATATCAAACTCAGCTTATTTCACCTCACACTGTGACTATGGCAACAGCATGTGTGGTTTCGTAAAGCGGTCCTGAGCTCAGGCTGTTGTCCTGGTGGGAAAATAAAGGTTTCTGTTTTCTTGTTAAAAGGACACAGCTATGTGCAGCCGCATACTGAGCAAGATTACCTGCACAGCTGCAGTCGCAATAGGTGATAGATCAACCCTCTACATTGCGAGTAAATCACTCGCATATGCGACTAAATCTTCACTCTAGGCGACTAAATGATGTCTAATATTAGCCAATGGCTAATAAATTCTCAGATTTTACTCGCCCGCCAGTGTGTGAGTTGGAGGCTAAAGGCTGATTTATACTTCTGCGTCGGACCTACGCCGTAGCTGTGTGTTTGTGTATTTGGCGTAACGTAAACGAAGGCGCATGACTCGCTGACACTTTCTCTCACACGCGCAAAGTGAGAGAGAGAGAGAGAGAGAGAGAGAGCCAAAAAGCCAATAAACATCTATGTGGTAGAACTCAAACCTTCAAATACTTCCTGAGCGCTTTGGCCCAGTCATGTTTCCACAGTTTAGTTTAAAGTTATATATGGTATATCTAGCAGTGTTTTTCACACTCACAGCCACTACCCTGAGAGCTGGACTGCATAGTGGGAAGCAGAGAAGCTGTAGAAAGTGCACAAAGAGTTGAAGATATGGAACTTTCCTTTAGGTTATTTTTATGAGAAAGGGCAGTGGACTCATCCCCTTGCAACTGAGGCAGAATTCTGAAATTTGCAGCTATATGAGCAAACCGCCTAAATCTAAAATGTATTAAATTCAAGTTTATTTGTATAGCGCTTTTTACGATACAAATCGTTGCAAAGCAACTTTACAGAAAATTAAGTTTCTACAATATTTAGTAGTAGCTTATCAGTGGTGACTGTCAGTTTATGTACATATGGCAGAAATGTACGGAAAAATCAATTGAAGACGTAATCAAACAGACGATGAACACTATTAACAGCAATAATTATATGATGCAATCAAACTTATAGCAAAATGTGGTAGTTCTGTATGTTGTTTCAGGGTTGGCATCATCTGAGGTCCTCTGAGGGATTTTTTTATAAATGTAATCTTTATTTATTTTGAATTATTACCATATTTCATGAAAAGGGACATGGGCTTGCAGTAATATCCATACGACTGTACAATAAACTGGCCAAATGCACCATAAAAAGGATGCATGAGATGGAAGAAGGAAATATGTTTTAAACATATTTTTCATGCATTTAGATTAGCCTACTCTGAATCACCAAAGAGATGTGGATAAATTATATTTGAAGTATAAATAAAGTATAAAAATCGGGCTGTTTAGCCCACAGTTATGGGCTAAAATTATGTAAAAATCAAAAATCAAATTAGCTGATTTACATTAGCATTATAACAATGTTACAAACAGATTTAAATAACAATTAAATGCAAATGCATGAAAGTCCTTAGATAAGTCATTTAAGACATTATTCAGGTAGATGCATAAAGATCTATTACAAAAAGTGGCAATATATTGTTTGATTTATTTCCATATTGTTGAACTTAAGGCTATGTCTGAAATTATTTTTATTTTTTAAATTATTTTTGTTTCTCAATATGCACCTATGCACTATGTGATGCTGATCAGCCGATGTAAAACATCTAAACTTTTAAAATGCAATTGTACTAATTAACATTAGGTTGCACACTAGGTTAAAGCTTTATTTCTCATGATATGGTGGCACTGATCATAAGGCAATGTTAACTCCCGTCATTCATAATTTGAGATGTTATTGAAGACATTTGCAGCCTGTCAGATCCATTTTCAGCCCAGGCTGTCAGAAACAAGCCTTTTCACACATCTCTGCAAAATTCAACTGGAATTCAAGCTAAGCACAGGGCAATTTGACACCCTGTTTTATCCAATCATGTTTCAAAACACTGACACAAGCTGAAGAAATTTACAAACACTATCACTGTGATTCATTTGTGTCGTTCACACTAATAAAATATTGGGATTTCATTATGCATTGAATTTCACGGTGGGATACAGTGTGAAATAATCGTTTTAGAAATCTCTGCAGAAATCCTCTGTCTTGTGCAGTTGTTGTGTTCCGTTTACCAAACTGCAATATATTTAAGTCTGGATGTCTGTGCTTCTTGGAGTACTGTTTATAAACAGTGATAGATAAAGATCGAAGGAGAGAGAAAGAGAGAGAATTCCGCTCATAGCATCTACTCTCAATGGCTGTGAAGGGAGATAAAAGTCAGTCCACCCCCAATTTATCTTGCTGTGAAAAAAATTCACAAATTGGCCACTGAGGCAGCTCACTGTCTCTTTAAATCATGTGGTAGCATGAATAAAAAATTACTTCACTGGCACACAGTTCTGGTTGGGACTAGTACATACATAGAAAAACACATTTCACAATCTGTTACCATGGTGACAGGGAAATGACAAAAGAGTGTATTTCTAATGGATACAGTGCTTCTTGTCACATTCAGATGCTGTTCAGAATCAAACACCAAGTAGTCCACACACTCAGACCTCTCAAACACATACTTTCACATTCATTTTTATAATCAAACCATCATCATCACCTCCCATCATCTTCACTTCTAAGTAACATGCAATTTTTCTGAGGCAGTAAGACAAGCTTATCAGTTGTACATTAGAGTGCTTGACATTTAATACATGTAGAAATGCAAGCACCAAATTTCCTACTACAACTTTAATGAGCTAGTTGCATCTAAAGATATGAAGTCATCGGTATAGAAAGACTCTGATACTGACATTTGCGCACTAGATCTAACATTTAAATGACAGAATAACTTTGACAGGCAAAGTAAATACCTTAATATATTGGCATGAATCTTGTTTATAAATGACAGCCAACTCCCAAAATACATATGCAACCATTACGCAACTAAAACACAATTGGAAGACTTTTATCTTATCAAATTTGTTATAACTACATATTTGTAGTTGTTATAACTACATGAATTCCTGTCATCTACGCCCGGGATCAAATAGTTTCCTAAACGCATAAGAAATTATAGCGCTTTTTTGTCTCGACTTGCAGTAACGGTGTTACTTGCAACCATGCATGGACATGTTTCCGGATTGCACGGCATGCCGGGCTAATAAAACTGTGAAAAACATAAGAAGAAGAAAAAATAATGACACCGATACCTACAACAGTTAAGCATAATCGAGGAAGTTGTTAACTTACCTTTTAAAGTGAAGTTACTAGTGGTACACCAGACTGACCGCCACTTCCGGAGGATAAGAAAACTGCTAAATTCACAACTACGATATGTATCCGCGCGGCATCTTGTCATCAGCACACCGTATCAATCGAAACATAATAACAAACAAAAGAGTTTTACGAGACTGTCTTCTCTCGTGAAGTTTACGTTAGGTATTAACGTAACAGACCTCCAAACTATAAAACTGGATACAATTAAATATTGAAACAAACAGCTATTATATGACATGTAGAAATAAAACGCTTAAATTAAGTAATCAGTGCTGAGTAAAAAACGAGTCCCGGAGATGCGCTGCCTTCGCGCTCACTGAGCGAACAAACGGTGCTGTTGGGCGCGTGGGTTCTGCGAGCGGTTCACAGACGCAACTGAAAGTGGCCTTAACCAATCAGCGGGGGAATTACCACGTACGTCACTTGTAAAGGCGGGGCTACATCTGTTTTGAGAGCACCTTTTCCGCGACGTCGCCAGAATCAGAATCAGAATGAGCTTTATTCGCCAAGTGTGTGCAAACACAGGAGCTCTTGGTACAAACATACATACATACATATATGACATTAAGAACAGAAAGTACATTTAAATAAATAAGACTAAGAAAACAAAACAAAAAACAAATAATAGTAATACTAATGTGGTATAGGCTACATCTGGAACAGAAGATTAATGTTCAGATTTGTGCATTATTTACTGTGTAGCCTATATATAGCTGTATAAGTAAGTAAAAATGTGTATATGTATTTACATAATACTTGAGAGAAAAATGCAAAAATGAGTTATTACGAAATGAATTACAGAAGACAGGTGGTATTTCTGTGTTAGCAGCTGTTTTTATGCCTAGATGTTCTAGTGCACAGAGATCTGTAACGTCTGCCTGAGGGGAGAAGTGCAAACAGGTTGTGGCTGGGTGAGAGGGTAGATGGGGTAGACTTTTGCAAGCGAACACAAAAGCATTTAAATCTTTTTAAAGATTAAAAAAAATAATTTTGTTTGTTTGTTTGTTTCCATCACCATGTCCCCTTAGGGTGCTCCACAGGTTGGAGAGTGGATAAACTTTCAATTTGTTTATACTTAAATTTCAAACTGTTCATTCAAAGTGATCATTGGCTTTCATAATATGGACTAAAACAGCTGAAACATTTTTCAAAATATCGTCTTTTGTGTGGCAAGGGTGCCAAACTCAGTTCCAGGAGGGCCACAGTCCTGCAGAGTTTAGTTCCAACAATGCTCCAACACACTTGTTACCTGCCTGTTTCTTCACTCTGGAGTTGTACAAGTCCTGAAGGTTGGGCAAGTGCACACCAATTATCCTTTCAGCTGTCCTGACAGTCCGTAGCAGTCCGAACTCATAGCTCTAAATAAATGTAACTAAATGTTTTAAGGACCCAGATTTGCTGCTGTTTGGTTACTTTAATGACTATAAATGGTTCTTTTTAACAGAATGCCAACATTTCTACAAACATACATACATACATATATGACATTAAGAACAGATAGTACATTTAAATAAATAAGACTAAGAAAACAAAAACAAAACAAAAAAACAAATAATAGTAATACTAATGTGGTATAGGCTACATCTGGAACAGAAGATTTATGTTCAGATTTGTGCATTATTTACTGTGTAGCCTATATATAGCTGTATAAGTAAGTAAAAATGTGTATATGTATTTACATAATACTTGAGAGAAAAATGCAAAAATGAGTTATTACGAAATGAATTACAGAAGACAGGTGGTATTTCTGTGTTAGCAGCTGTTTTTATGCCTAGATGTTCTAGTGCACAGAGATCTGTAACGTCTGCCTGAGGGGAGAAGTGCAAACAGGTTGTGGCTGGGTGAGAGGGTAGATGGGGTAGACTTTTGCAAGCGAACACAAAAGCATTTAAATCTTTTTAAAGATTAAAAAAAAATTTTTGTTTGTTTCCATCACCATGTCCCCTTAGGGTGCTCCACAGGTTGGAGAGTGGATAAACTTTCAATTTGTTTATACTTAAATTTCAAACTGTTCATTCAAAGTGATCATTGGCTTTCATAATATGGACTAAAACAGCTGAAACATTTTTCAAAATATCGTCTTTTGTGTGGCAAGGGTGCCAAACTCAGTTCCAGGAGGGCCACAGTCCTGCAGAGTTTAGTTCCAACAATGCTCCAACACACTTGTTACCTGCCTGTTTCTTCACTCTGGAGTTGTACAAGTCCTGAAGGTTGGGCAAGTGCACACCAATTATCCTTTCAGCTGTCCTGACAGTCCGTAGCAGTCCGAACTCATAGCTCTAAATAAATGTAACTAAATGTTTTAAGGACCCAGATTTGCTGCTGTTTGGTTACTTTAATGACTATAAATGGTTCTTTTTAACAGAATGCCAACATTTCTTAATTTATTAATATATCTTTGCTTAAATGCTTTCCCTGGTCAGCAGCTTGGCATCTTAAATAGGCTATTTGGTGATGGATGTTGGTCATTGTGAAGGTTTTAATATACGCCATCATTCTGTGGATTTTCCTAGACTTTTGGTGCCTTTTGACACAATTTCTGATGGACCATAAATGGGCAAAAAGACCCTCTAATGCAGTGATTCCCTACCACCGGTACCCTGGATGGTACTACTAACTGGATGCTTAAAGTGGTTAATTCAAAAATGAAGATTCTGTCATCATTTAATCACCCTCAAACTGTTACAAACCTTGAACACAAAAAAAAGATTTACTACTTGACAACTACTTGACCTGTGGCGAAAGGACTGAGGGGGACTTCAAAATCTTGTTTTTTATTTTTTGTTTATTGTAGTTACATTTTGAGA
This sequence comes from Sinocyclocheilus rhinocerous, assembly GCF_001515625.1. Taxonomy (NCBI): domain Eukaryota; kingdom Metazoa; phylum Chordata; class Actinopteri; order Cypriniformes; family Cyprinidae; genus Sinocyclocheilus; species Sinocyclocheilus rhinocerous. The sequence continues at coordinate 604,123 of NW_015633594.1, forward strand.
AAAGAATGCAAAACATATGTAGTTTTGTGTTGGTCATGTCTCTGGCCGCTGTATATGGATTTAGACAGATTTCAGAAACTCAACACAAAATGTTCTCCAAATATTTGCGCTCAGAATTGTCAAAACCTGTTCTAACATTCTCAGTTGTCTCATTAAAAGCAGAGGTCAGAGAAAATTTATTGAGTCTGTTTTTCAACCACAGCATTGATTGTTTTTGTTTTTAAATATGAATCATTATAATAATTTGGGGTTTGGGGTCGATGGAGGGGCACTTACTTACTCAGTGCTCTTGTTGTGCGGCATCTAAGACAAAAATGTGGGAAAACTGTGCGATTACACATTATTAACACATAAAATGTATGATGTTACATTTTCATTTATGATGTTTCTGTAATGGTTTAGTAACCTCAACTGGACAGCAGTTGACACAGCAAACATGTTATTTAGAATTGCATATCCTCTTTGTTATACACGCCAACTTCTACTTATGTCACTATGACAACAGCAATAAGTCACCAAGAAGAAATGGCCAAACCTTCAGAGACTAAATTATCAGATAATTAACCTAAATAACTGTAGAGCATTCAAGAGTATTCAAGAGCATCCAGGCCTTTAGTTTAATGTCAAACCCAATCAGCAGCAATTAATAAAAGCCAAATAATACATGAGTAGTGCTTTGTGTCTTTCATCAGTTTGGTGTTGCCTGCAATGGATGCTAAAGTAAAAACAGCAGAGGAACGTTGAGGGTATTGTTAGTCATAGTTGGACATGCTGTGTATTATGGGGGTGTGTTCACCAAGCCGTGCATATTTTTAGCACATTCCTGGGGTATTGCACACACCCTCATCATTGAGAGTGCTTATGTGTGTTAGAGGACAGAGTATTCATTCATGTGAAGTGGGTTTGTGCGTGACTGCACTAAAATGTGTGGGCTTCCACCAGATACTAGATGCAAACAATAATCGTACAGCAATCGCCTTACAGTTTGCATCCTCCATCACCCAAAAACGTTCCAAACCACACTGTTTGATGAAGCTCTTATACTGGAGAAATGTAGTTTGTGGAGTGTTCATCTAAGCAACATTACACCATCTTTATTTTTGAAAATATTTATATTTAGCACATTTAATGACACTAAATTTTGTAGTTACCTGTATATCAATACAAATTCTCTAAACCAGTGGTTCTCAAGGGAGCTGGGGCCCACTGCTGTACAGAACTTTGTTTCAGTTGACAGAAGATAAAAAAAAAAAAAAAGGCAATGCTTCCACTTAGTGGTCAGTTTCTTAAAAACAGTGAACACAAAAAAAAGATATTCTGAAGAACAGGGCCGTCCTTAGAGTGGTACAACTACTTGACCTGTGGCGAAAGGACTGAGGGGGACTTCAAAAACTTGTTTTTTATTTTTTGTTTATTGTAGTTACATTTTGAGAAAAGAATGCAAAACATATGTAGTTTTGTGTTGGTCATGTCTCTGGCCGCTGTATATGGATTTAGACAGATTTCAGAAACTCAACACAAAATGTTCTCCAAATATTTGCGCTCAGAATTGTCAAAACCTGTTCTAACATTCTCAGTTGTCTCATTAAAAGCAGAGGTCAGAGAAAATTTATTGAGTCTGTTTTTCAACCACAGCATTGATTGTTTTTGTTTTTAAATATGAATCATTATAATAATTTGGGGTTTGGGGTCGATGGAGGGGCACTTACTTACTCAGTGCTCTTGTTGTGCGGCATCTAAGACAAAAATGTGGGAAAACTGTGCGATTACACATTATTAACACATAAAATGTATGATGTTACATTTTCATTTATGATGTTTCTGTAATGGTTTAGTAACCTCAACTGGACAGCAGTTGACACAGCAAACATGTTATTTAGAATTGCATATCCTCTTTGTTATACACGCCAACTTCTACTTATGTCACTATGACAACAGCAATAAGTCACCAAGAAGAAATGGCCAAACCTTCAGAGACTAAATTATCAGATAATTAACCTAAATAACTGTAGAGCATTCAAGAGTATTCAAGAGCATCCAGGCCTTTAGTTTAATGTCAAACCCAATCAGCAGCAATTAATAAAAGCCAAATAATACATGAGTAGTGCTTTGTGTCTTTCATCAGTTTGGTGTTGCCTGCAATGGATGCTAAAGTAAAAACAGCAGAGGAACGTTGAGGGTATTGTTAGTCATAGTTGGACATGCTGTGTATTATGGGGGTGTGTTCACCAAGCCGTGCATATTTTTAGCACATTCCTGGGGTATTGCACACACCCTCATCATTGAGAGTGCTTATGTGTGTTAGAGGACAGAGTATTCATTCATGTGAAGTGGGTTTGTGCGTGACTGCACTAAAATGTGTGGGCTTCCACCAGATACTAGATGCAAACAATAATCGTACAGCAATCGCCTTACAGTTTGCATCCTCCATCACCCAAAAACGTTCCAAACCACACTGTTTGATGAAGCTCTTATACTGGAGAAATGTAGTTTGTGGAGTGTTCATCTAAGCAACATTACACCATCTTTATTTTTGAAAATATTTATATTTAGCACATTTAATGACACTAAATTTTGTAGTTACCTGTATATCAATACAAATTCTCTAAACCAGTGGTTCTCAAGGGAGCTGGGGCCCACTGCTGTACAGAACTTTGTTTCAGTTGACAGAAGATAAAAAAAAAAAAAAAGGCAATGCTTCCACTTAGTGGTCAGTTTCTTAAAAACAGAACATTTCTTCACTGTCACCTTGGAAACGACTGACTGTTAACTCTAGAACAGTGTTTCTCAACCCTGGTCCTGGGCGCCCCCCAGCACTGCACATTTTGTGTGTCTCCCTAATCAAACACACCTGATTCAACTCATTAGCTCATTAAAAGAAACTCCAGGACCTGAAATGGGTGTGTCAGATAAGGGAGACATACAACATGTGCAGTGTTGGGGGGCGCCCAGGACCAGGGTTGAGAAACACTGCTCTAGAAGGTCAAACAAAATAGATGAGCTCTTTGTATTTTTGCTTCCTTTTTATGAAGCAATTTTGCCACACTTTCATCAAAATGCGGGGACATGTCTAAATCAGTTTAAACCTGATTTGTGTAATTGTCTTTTTTTCTTTTTTTTAGCTAGAAACATTAAACTATAAAGTAAGTATAAATTATTTATTTAAAATTATGGGAAAATTAATGGGGAAAAAAGAAGTTTAACAAGGTTAATCTCATGTTACACCTAAAACATGGGATTTGTGCCATATATTCTTTTAATAGTGTCATGGATCACCAAGTGATTTGTGTAATGTGCCAAATTACTGTCATACAGCTGCCATTAAAATTATTCAACCCCCTTTACGTTAGAGTTTAGGGTTCTTTATTCCCGTCTTTTTTTTGTAATCTGTAACTGTCAAACAATCCTTTAAAAGGCACCTCATTGTTGATTTTTTTGCAGCTCAACCATCCAACTACAGTCTCAACAGGTCTCTGACATCCTTCTTAAAATGTCTATAAATTTAACTTTCAAATTTTAATTGGTTTTCTACCAATCGTGTCTTTCTTCTCTTTTCATTTTTTTAAGAACATGTGTGACCACCTCTGGCCAGCCTAGCTGAGGATTCTTCTCTACTCTTCTCCACTGAGCAAACAAGTGACATATTGAAGTTATAAATTCATATTGAGATAATGCCAAGTTCTGTTATGAAACTCTTATCAAACTGATGATATTCACAGCGTTAAACTACTTGGCACAAGCTGATTGGTTCATGTTGTAAATGCAGCCAATGAGATTGCTGCTTTACATTTAAATGGCTGGTTAGCATTCACTAGAGCCTTTTGCAGTGCACTTTCAGAGTTCCTCTATAATCCTCCACCTTCCCCAGCTCCACCTGTATAGATCTGCTGTGGGTTATTATTTATGCTATTTGTGCAGCAGCAGCAGTATGTCTTAAATACTCATAGCACCCTATCAGCGTATGTATTGGCAGTAGCAAGTTCCTGTACTAGCTTTGCAGCAGCAGCAATAACCAACAGCAGCAGCAGTGTAGCTCATTACCATACTAAAATCTTTCATGATAGTTGTCATGATAGAACTGAATTTATGATCCTTATTTTTTTATCAAGTTTTCAATTATTACTTGGGTTTATGCATAAACGTGCCTAGAGACTGAAACGCATTATCGGGCCAGGTAGATATATGGGTAAAAAGCATAATATTAATAAATAATATAAAAAAAACTAATATGAATTAAAATAAATATTATCTTTATAACTCCATTAAGGTTCTTCATATAGATCTTTCAAAGCATATTCTTTATGGAACCTTATAAAAAAGGTTCTATTGTTAGGATGACGAACCCTTATCTGGTGGCTACTGTTTAGAACAGTTTTCTTAAGAGTGTAGTCATTTAGTATGACAATAAACTATAAACAGTATATGTGAATGCAACAGTTCAAAAAAGACAACTGCAGTTATATGCACATAACAACTTTTATTTTTCAGCTTTTATGAAAAATTACTTAGTAACAAGTGACGTGGAAAAACATTCTAGGTAGATTGCCCTGAGAAGGTCACTTAAAATTGCAGTCTCTATCTATAAACGGCCAACAATGGCTGAAATGCGCGTCATTCTTCACCTTTCTGAATGCTGAGGTGTCGCAGACTCTAGAATGAAAGGATTTGTGTATCCAAACGCTCAAGGACAATCAGTGGGCCAACACATGTACTGCTGTGAGACATGCTTTTCACTTGTTTGAAAGAGGTTCAGATGAAGAAATGAAAAGAATACTGCTCTCAGTGTAGTGATTTCGTGCAAGAAGTTTATACAACTTCCTTCTTTTGTCAACAAAAAATGCAGCATGTCAATGAACTTGACATGACAAACCTCGGGGCTCGTACAACCCAAAGCCCGCCACTTGCGTGAACAGATCTTCATGATGGCCATCGCAAAACATACAGGCCTACTGTAAAAATTACGCACACAGTAAGGTGAGCCACATGCCTTCTCAGTTAACAAAATAAGACCGGCAGAATTTGCATCTGTACATTGTATAAAGTCTGCATACAATTCTCTGCCTTTGATATATGCCTTCTGGTCATTCATTTTTCACCCCCAGAGGGGATAGGCCTACGTTTTATCCACACTTCTGGTCAGACGGGATGAATTTCCCATTTCTGACAGTAGATAGTGATGTAAGTTTTCTTAATGGCATTAAAAAAATGTGTTACAGATTTTAGGTTTATGTTTATAAGTGTTCAATCAGCAGTTTTACTTTAATATCAGCAAAACGCACTGCCACTCTTACAAATTTCTTTTAGACATTTACGTGAAAAACATGCGCGACACTACGACTTTTGTTGGACTAAGATGATGGAATTAAGGCATAGGCCTACAAATTTGTTAGATAACAGAAATGCGTCCAAAATGATAGCTGTAAATTGTTTAAATACATTTTTAGTGACTAAGTTAATTGTTAAACTAAATTGCTAAATGAATGTGTCATGGGTTTGATTTTTCTCCTTGTTTCTCTCTCCTCTCATTACTGCTAGCCTACCTAGACTCAGCTGTTCGCTCGCGCTGATTGACACCGCACCTGCCATGCTCCCTTCTGTTGTTGGTGTTCTAACACCCATACCTGTGGTCTTCGATCAAGTCTAGTCCAAGTCCTATCTTGTCTTGTCGTGTACGCCATGTCTGTTCTCTGCCCAGTCTTCCTGCTGCCTGCCCAGTGCCCTGAGGTCACTCGTCCATTCGCTGTCTGCGGTGCTGAGTCTACCTATCAGATTTTGCTTCCAGCATGATATTAATAAGATGTGAGGCTTTATTAACATGTACACCTACCCCAACCCTAAACCTACCCTTACAGTAGGATAAATACAGTGATGGTAGCATAATCTGATAGGTAGCATTATTTGTCAGAACACCGGCGGTTGGGGACTGCGCTTCTCTCTCTGCATGTCCGCTGCCAAGCCGGGACCCGCTACTCCTCCTGACTTCCCCTGAAAAGTTTACTGATTTTTGGTTACTACCAGTTCTGCGTCCACCAAGAGTGCCGGTGCACGGCAGGCTGCCTTTGTTCACCTCAGGAAGAAAATAGAGTGTCTGAGGCTACGTAATCTATAAATCTATAAATTTGTAATTCTGCCACAGAGATACACTAAAAACGGAGAAGAAGACTTGGATGCGCATAAACCTTGCGCGCGGTATACAAGCGAACATGGAACAATATATTTATGAATCTGTGTTAATGTTAGTTAATAAAAAGACAATCGTTCAGTCTTTGTTCATGTTTTTGTTGCTGTTACGTGACATAGCGGTGTCTGACTAGGGGCGAGACGTGGGCTGATGATGTCATCGTTTCAGAAAATCGTCTCAGGTTACTTATGAAACCATGGTTCCCTGAGTAGGGAACAAGATACTGCGTCCTCTAGGGGTTGCTATGGGGAACGCCTCGTCTGAAGCATACATTCAAAAAACACCAACAACATGTTGGCCGGCGACAGCCCATGACGTCACTACCGGTGCGACTATAGTATAAATAGGTGCCGGGAGAACACGTCATTCACTTCTTCGTTTGAAGCTTGCGTCCTAGAGGACGCAGTGTCTCGTTCCCTACTCAGGGAACCAAGTAACCTGAGATGTTCCCTTTCAAGGGAACTTCGAACTGCGTCCTCTACGGGTTGCTATGGGGAATGGTATACCCACGCCGCCATGCTGAGGGGAGTGCGGGCCAGAACCATGGCGAGCACTAAGTACCAACCTAGTTCGCCTGATGCTGCTGGTTCCAGGTGCTGGATCCAGGAGAACTCCGAATTCAGAAAGGAGTAGCGTGCTCATAGGCAACCCTTTTGATAAAGGGGAGCACTGCTAAACACTACCATGAGAACAACCCATGGAGCGAGGAATCCAACTCCTCAGAAAGGGAGAGAATTCAAATGCTCGAAAGAAAGCACCATGCTCACAATAACCCTCAATGGTGAGGGGAGCGAT
>NW_015633594.1:622900-624149 GCF_001515625.1 Sinocyclocheilus rhinocerous
CTGAGCCAAACGGGAGAGGCAAGCTCAAATACAACCCTCAAAGGTGAGGGGAGCACTGCCCGAGACAGCATTTACACAGGAAGGTTCTCGTAATGCCACCTATACCTCCCGCTCGATGCCTCAGCAAGAGGGGATATCCTGGTGACCAGGAAGCCCCTCAGGGCGACCTAGATACGGCGTACCAGACAGGGCAGCCTGAAAGCATAAGCCCAGCCCGGACGTCCAGGAAATTTTGCAATGCCGGGGGCCTGATGATCAAGAAGGCTGCATCTGGCCGCATGATCCAGGAAGCATGAAGCCGGAACCAGGGCTATCAACATATCAAACATATCTATCAACATATCTATCAACTGGATACAACATCGACGAGTGAGGTAATCACTGCAAGTCGAGCGGTTTCTGAATCCAGCTGAGGGGGTGCTCGCCGAGGACCTACCCTAGAAAAGGACAGAAACACACAGATCCCGGAAAACAATGCAAAGAAAGTTCGCAGATGGAATACACACAACCACCAGCGTATTAAATATATATATATTTTAAAAATGGATCGTACTCACCCACCATGGTTTCCGTGCAGGGGCCCCGTTCAAGAAGCGACGCGAAGAAGCCTCTAGTCCGGACCATCATTAAGGTGGTTACTATGAAGCCATAGAACCAACCGAAACATCATATGTCCAGCATAGGAGACTGTAATGCAGGAAGTTCCTGCCTAACCTCGGTCAGGTGGAGAGATGGTGGTTACAGGGGAATTAGGAAGGGGAAGATAAGGGCAGATGTTAAACCCCCCGAGGGAAATGAATAGATACTCAAGTATCACTCTGACCCGGACGAAAGCGCTGACGCCAAGTCTGGATCACATCCCTTAGGTCTTGCCTACCTCCCTTTGACCCGCGATTCCTCCTACCCCTACCCGCAGGCGGGGGAGGAGTGCGAGCCGCGACACTAGCCTTCTGTGCCCATCTCTGATCCTCAGACCGAGACACGCCAGGACCCCTGGGTTGTTCGGGCTCAGAACTGGACCTTCGTGGAATGAAGGATTTGAAGGCAGCTGAGCGCGCCTTCGCCTCCCTGAACTTCTCAACCACCGTTTCGACGGAGGTACCGAAAAGTTCGGAAGGTGAAACCGGAGCATCGAGAAGAAAGCCCCTCTCTTTCTTCCCGATATCTGCCAGGTTCACCCACAGATGTCTCTCCGTCACTACCATAGCCGCCATGGACCTGCCCATAGCAGAGGCGGCCTGCTTAGTAG
>NW_015633594.1:624159-624924 GCF_001515625.1 Sinocyclocheilus rhinocerous
CCTTTATCCAGGTCTTTCAGTAGATCAGCCTGATACGCCTGAAGCACCGACATCGTGTGCAACGAATTGACAGCCTGACCTGCTGCTGCGTATGCCCTGCCATTCAAGCGAGATGTATCCTGAAGGGGCTTAGATGGCAAGGAGGGAGTCTTAAGAGAGGATGTCTCACCCATAGAGAGATAGCTAGTCAGCGTCTCTTCTACAGGGGGCATCTTCTCATAGCTGCTTTCGCGCATCCCCTCGATGTTGGGCATAACTCGTATGCTGGAACCGATGGATGCGTGAGGAAAACGGCCTCTTCCATTCCTTCTCGATCTCTGTATGGAGATCAGGAAGAAAAGGAAGGCTCACCTGAGCTGGAGGGCTATGGTCAGTAAGATAACGCTCATCAAGACGACCTCGCGACGTCACTTTCTTGGTCCGCTTCCATGGCAAGTCAAGCCTCGCCGTGGCGTGATCCATAACCTCCAATAGCTCAGTCATACGCAGGGCAGGAGGATTGGGAAAGACAAACGAGAGCGGAGCTTTTTCAGCGAAAAACGCTCACAGTTAACGTAGATTGCCCCCTCGAGGATATCGCGTGCATGCTCTTTGCCCAAACAAAAGTGTCAAATAACGACGACATGGATGCACACATCTTCTAAACGTCTTGCTAGTGCTCACCATAATGAAGGAAGAAAGATTGCTCTTACCACAGAATGCATGCTTCAAACAAAACAGTCAATGAAGATGAAGAAGAGTATGACGTGTTCTCCCGGTGCCTAT
>NW_015633594.1:625517-641539 GCF_001515625.1 Sinocyclocheilus rhinocerous
GAAAGCCCCTCCCTAAACTCATCAGCCAGGTCCACCTGCGAAACCCACGAGCTCATTCTCCTCCGTGCCTCAGCAGCGGCGGGTCCTGAACCGCTGGGAGCAGATGGCTGCCCCTCTCTCCTCGAAAAGATAGACAAACGAGAGCGGAGCTTTTTCAGCGAAAAACGCTCACAGTTAACGTAGATTGCCCCCTCGAGGATATCGCGTGCATGCTCTTTGCCCAAACAAAAGTGTCAAATAACGACGACATGGATGCACACATCTTCTAAACGTCTTGCTAGTGCTCACCATAATGAAGGAAGAAAGATCGCTCTTACCATGGAATGCACTCTTCAAACAAAACAGTCAATGAAGACGAAGAAGAGAATGACGTGTTCTCCCGGTGCCTATTTATACTATAGTCGCACCGGTAGTGACGTCATGGGCTGTCGCCGGCCAACATGTTGTTGGAGTTTTTTGAATGTATGCTTCAGACACGGGTTACGACGAGGCGTTCCCCATAGCGACCCTTAGAGGATGCAGTTCGAAGTACCCTTGAAAGGGAAATACTGATTCGCTGTCCACACGAAAACGCAAGGGCTGCATTTTCAGATTTATCCACTCTGGGACCCAGTTTAAAAAAATATCGGTGTTAAACGCGTCTCTGTGTGGACAGGGCCTGAATCTGCCTTTGCTCTTGGGTCCTCTGTTTCACCGACATAATGTAGCTTAAGTTATTAACTTAAGTTACTGTAAAAAATTGTGTATGTATTTTTACTGTTCATTTTACATTGTGTACATTTCTATATTAAAATTTTATTGATGGCTTTTTCATTCTTTAAAATAGTCTACTGTACAACTTTCAAGATAAAAATTCTATTCATGCACTGTGGCGCCATCTTGTGTTCATTTGCATTAGTGTGCCCAAAACTATCGCATGTTTCAATACTGCAACAAATAAATGCATTTCAGAATTGATCTTAAAATTATTAAATGTGTATCGATTGATATTTAGGACGTCTGTCATGGCAAGTGTCGATTTAGGTACACAGTACACATAAAAAAAGAAGTATACTTGGTATAGTGCTAAATTCAGGTTGGTAGATGCCCGTGGTGTACTTTATTCATGCACTGTGCCAAATGTCATAATTATTATATATAGATAAACATGAAGTTATCGATAAACAGTATATGAATACAACAGTAAACGTTTTTATTGTGCTTGAAGAAGGAAACTGCATAATATGGTTCACCGTGAGTATAATACATCTTGCAACAGTTATAAAAGTGACAAGAAAAAAATGTCTGATTGCCCAGAGAAGGTCACTCTTAAATTTTCTAAAAACATTTCATTCTCCCTCTTATAAACCTTCAACAATGGCTAAAAAAAATTGCAGTCATTCTTCAGCTTTCTGAATGCAGAGGTGGCGCAGACGCTATGAAAGAATGTGTGTTTGCAAACGCTCAAGGACACATTGCTGCTGTGAGACATGCTTTTCACTTGTTTGAAAGAGGTTCAGAAGCAGAAATAAAAAGAAAGCCATTCTCAGTGAAGCTAAGGTCATTCAGGCACCTTTTAAATGGAAAATTAAAGGACAGACTCAGACATCTGTGCACTATCTGCACCAGCAGAACTACAGATAAATAATTTTATTCATAATGATACTGATGTTTATATCTGGAGGACAAAGGTGCACCTATATTTTAGAGGGGGCACCGCAGTTCTCTGTTCAGTCTTTGAAAGAGATATATGTATTTTGTTTGTGAAGGGAATTGTCTGGATTCCAAAATGTACAAAAAACATTTTTATTACATTTTGTTCAACATTTATTTAGTTTATATTTTGGTTCTGATGATGCCGCCACACAAGAACAGGAGCAGAAGCACTGGAAGGCCGTACTGGTGGGGATCTGTATGATGGAAATATAGCAGGATACCGGGAGATGTGGGAGCTGTATGGATGTTCTCTTGGAATATCATCAATAAAAAATATTTACCTCACGTCGATGTCTGTTGGTTTGGGAACCCTTAAAACAAAAAATAATAAAATAATAGGTACATACATACATACATATTAACCTAATGTTTAACCTTATTACTGTGTAAAATTAACACTGTGAAAAAGAAATGTTAAACTTACAGCTGGTCATTCAGTCGGGCATTACTCCTCTTGGTTAGGGTGAGGTCATAATATTGCTGAATGATGACAAACCTGAAGGTATAAGCACATTAAAATCTTAGTCTTAAAATTGATAAAGATAAAGAATAAAGTTTTTTTTTTCACAAATGAGTGCTTAATAAAATAAATAAAATGTTAATGAAAAATAATAATAAACTAACTTAAAAATAAATTAATACATTAAAATAAAACTATTATTTATTAATAAATGTCGATGTCCCTTAATGACTGCAGGGATATATTCATTCTGAGAACTGGAGATCATCTTTCCATAAGCCTGTTGACTTTGCTCTTCATGATGGCTCTTTAGGGAGACTCTGTTGTCCCTTGTGTAAAACTGAAAATCAATGAGTTTAGGTCACATTACACTTAAATTTCTTTATGCTTCATGTACTTAAACATGATAACAAAATTATCTTCTTTATTACTTAGGACTCAATTTTAAATGCAGTATACTAGCATGTTCTCACCTTGGAATATAGAGTCCAGTGATGCTGAAAGGTTGCCTCAAGATCGGAGGAAGTCTGAGTGGAGAAGGGTAGGTTTCTTCTTTCATGCTTTCCTGACCAGTTCTCTAGCATACAAGCTGAAGGGTGGGCATTTGTTTGAGCCCGATTCTGGTGGATCAAAGGACTGCGAATTCTGGGCAGGTGGATGCCACCATGCAAATCGCATCTGCTACTGTAGGCTTGGATCCCTACACTGTTCATAGTATTGAATCTACAAACAGCTACATGAAACCACAGAGTGACACCTTATCCAAGTCCGAACACCATCACTATGGAAGCTCAGCTGCAGCCTTTGTTGTGTTTAAGGGATTTGGTGATGCGAGATGCTCATTAGATGTGCCTTGCTGACAGATCACACTTAATCCTACTGCTAAGCCCTTAAACTCACTTATAAATTCCAAATATAATGCAAAAGTTGTCTTTGAATAAATTAGGCTGATGTCAGTTCCTGTCGGTAGGTTTTAACTGTTACACTCAAAGCTAATTATGCAAATTCAAAAGTAAATGTATTCCTAATGAATAATGCAAGAAATCAATAGCCCCCAGAGAGCAATCAAAGCTCCGAATGTAAAGTCTGCTGCGGCTGGGCCTCTGACTGCAGAAAGTTCAGTGCTTGAATTCAGAAGATAGGCTGAAACCAGAGCAGGCTATCAGAGAAACAAAGATGTAGGCTACTGCAGTGAGTGTAAAACCATCTCTGGTTTCAGCAGCTAACTGTGAATTCATAGCACATGCTGTGGAAAAGTCGAGTAGTTTACACATAGGAATGTTTAGTTCACCAAAAATTACATATCTCATCGTTTACATAACCTCATATGATTCCAAACCCATAACTCTTCCATTCATATTTGGAAAACAAATGGGACAATTTTAAATATTTTCTCATCGTTTTTGTTCATCCAAGCCCATGCAACCAACATTTTCAAGCTTCAAATAGTTCATAAAGAAATAAATAAGTAACCCAAATGAAACGAGCTGTCCAGTTCAAGTCATCTGAATAGATACAATGATTTATTTGATTCAATACTAGGCTTGCATTCACAAATATTGATGAACACAAATAGAGCACATCAAATTTGGTAAATAGAAGCTGCATACTTGCTTGACACACAAGATCCAATTAAATTTGTTTTTACACATCAAGCAAGTACAGTCGAGCCAAATGTTTATCACATTTGATGTGCTCTATATGCAATTGTGTATCTTCAGAAGAGTTGTCTTTATGTACTTTTTGAAGCTCGAAAATTTTGCTTGTGTAGACTTTCAATGGATGGACAAAAATGAATATTAAATATTACATTTAGAATATTAAAAATATCTCCACTTGTGTTCCAGGTTTATTATAGTTAACTAAAACGAAAACCATAAAAATGTTTTTACTTGAAATAAAATAAATGTTAAATGAAATAAATAAAAATCTAAAAAACTTAAACTTACTTTATTTCAGCTAGTTTCCAAGGCAACACTTCTCATTTTCATTTAGGTTAACTTGACATACTAAAACAACTAAAACTAAAACTGAAGTAACATAGACATATTAAAAACAACAAAAACTAATAAAATGACAAAAACACGAACAGATCAAAATCCTCCTTCTTCCTGTGACTACGAACGGTGTTTCATTGGTGCCGAAACCCGGGAAGAAGGAGGCGGGAACTGGCGAACATTTGAACAAAACTTTAATAATAAAATAAACCAATAAAATTACGCGACAGCCCCTCACGGACGACTGTCGCGGACAAACAGAACCAAAACACGAAATAAAGTCCAGGCCTGGTCCTCTCTCGTCCAACACTGTCGTCACTCCTCCTTTTATCCTTCCGGAGCTCCTCCGTGGGACTCGAGACCGGTGAGTTAGCATTTACTCCACCGGCCACGCTCCATTCCCACGGCTCTCGGCCCCGCCCCTCTCGTCACATTCATTACATTGACTTCTTTTAAATATGTAATGTGCTTTGATTTTGACTTGCATGGGTATATTATACAGGAGTTTTCTGAAATTGTATCTGTAATTGTCCACGCTTTTGACAATATTTTAATTTGGGGAGATATTAATATACATGTGTGCTGCCTTTCAAAGCCCCTGGTCAAAGAATTTTTGAATTTATTAGTAATTTGACTTTTTCCAATGTGTTTCTGGTTGAACTCATGAGCATGGTCATACGCTTGACTTTGTATTATCTTTGGGGTTCTCTGTTGATAGTGTGAAAATTGCTGATACTGTTTTTTTCTGATCATGTGGTGTTTGTAGAAGATTTTAATTAATCAAAATGTAAATTAATGTGGCCATTTATGTATTAAGTTATTCTACTAATATAATCATGTGTATTTGCCTGCATGTATAGAAAACTGTATGAGAATGGAATGTGCAGACATATGGTGAAGTACATGATAAGCACATGATGGCACATAATGGGGCCCTTATTTTCACAGAACATAAAATTAAGGCCTCATGACTGCATCGTGATGATCCCATAACAAATATGAATGAAACCATTAAACAAATAGTGGCAGAAGCCACCACATTTTGGCGCCCAACGTGGGGCTGGACAGGAGCAGAGGGTGGAGAACCACTTTGGGCTGGCTTGACGAACAACATTTTTAGTGGCCACTAAATAATAAAGGTAGGCAGTTTTTTTGGAATTACTTTATGTTGGTTGGGAAAAATTAATTCACCATTACCAGATTATTCTGAATCATGTATGCAAATATAGAAGAAAAATTATGATTGAAGTCTTTAGTTTACTATATGCATGTCATACTGTTGTAAAAGGAAATATTCTTTTGTTTAATTGCAGTATACTGAGATAATAAAGGTAGACTACTGCTGCTTTCTGCATTTTGCAAAGAAAAAACTGATTGCTGTTTTTCGGCAATGAAGAACTTGCTTTACTAAAATAGAATAAGGGAACTGCTGTTTTTAACCAGATGAGATTGTTTTTATTAAGGGACCATTGAAAGAAATGGCTGAAAAGATAAAGAGCAGATTGCTCAGACACAATTTGGTCAGAGTTTACAAAGGTTCAATTTGATTAATGCAGTCTCTGAGTGTTCAAATTTCAGATGACTTCTGGAACAGTGCTTTGACAAAGGGAAGCAATGAACTTGAGTCTGTCTAACAAAGTGGTGAAGAAGCAAAGACAGCTGCAGAGAGAAGAAGAGGGAGGGGTTGATGGACACTCCCCTCCCCTCCTGAAAGAGAAGTTTAGACTTCAGCATGGAGAAAGACTGACTTAATGCAGGAAAGGGTGAATCTTTCACTTGAGACTTTTCCTGAGGGTGAAGAGGACATCCTGAAATGCAAAACTCTGGCAGGAGCAATCAAAAGCCAGACTGGAGGAGAGGCAGAGAAACAACGGAGACCATACACCACAACATCAGGCCTTTGAGTGCCATCACAGACTGATGACCCAGTGCAACAGCCAAACAGCTGCAACAGACTGATGATCTAACCAGAAGGACTTCCATCCCTTCCCATTGCGTGCACAAGGTGCTGCATATATAATGATCACTCACTATAGAGACTGCTTCATATTTTGTTAATTATTTTATTAACTATATTAATCTTGATTATCCACTGGTGTCTCTGATAATAAAATCTCTTCTGGCATCAAAATCCCAAGAATCTGAGAAAGATTCTTCACAATAGCGGTAGAAGCCACCACATGTTCTGGCTAATAACGTTCCCAACTCTGTTGTATCTCATGTACTTACTCCTTGCACAGCTAGTAGATTTTCAGTGGTTTTTGAGGTCTCCCCTTTAATACCCTGTATAATAGGTTTAGTGTCAGTGTTTTGGACTTGTTTTTTCTTGTTTTACCCCTGTCTTTGTTCCTGGTTTTCCATATATGGTATTTTTCCTGTTCTCGTTTAGTTTAATGATGATTCCTGGCACCTGTGTTTGTTAATTATCCTGTGTATTTAAATTCCTTCCTTGATGTCGGGTCAACTCGTTGAGTTTGTGCGTTTGCTTCAGTTTCTATGTTGGAATCTCCCTTGTGTTTCGTCAATAAAGACAGTTTATGATTACTCGTGCCTCCTGCGTTTTCCATGCAACGACGTACCGTGACAGATGACCCGACCAAAACAGAACAGTAAACGGCGCCCTCTCTTCCCTTGTTTGTTTTCCGTTTTTTGAAAAAAAAATTTGTTTCCTGTTTGTTTCTCCCCGCGGAGATGGAAATAGCCGCTCGGTTCTCCGCCTTAGCCCGCCGAGATCTCCCCTTCTTCGAGTATGCCTGGGAATTCTGCGGGCTCGCCGCGGCGACGGCATTGAATGACGCCACCATCAATTCTCTGTTCTGGCTCGGGACCAACTACCATCGCCCTGTGGACCTCCCAGACACCCAGGGACTATGCTGGAGGGAAGAGATCTTCCAGTGTCTGGGGAGTGTCCAGGCCCGAGCCAGAACCAGCCCGCCATCAATCCCGCTGTCCGCTGCTCACTCAAGTTCGCCGGCCGCTCCAAAGTCAAGTTCACGGGCCGCCGCTCGCTCAAGCCTGCCAGAATCTCTGCTGTCAAGCCCGCCGGCCGCAGCATTCTCAAGCCCGCCGGCCGCGCCGATGTCCTCTAACCGAAGGAGGAGGATGAGGAAAAAAAGACTGTCAGCTCACATCCCAGCCCCAGAGCTCGCTCCAGTGTCGGTTCCAGCCCCAGAGCTCGCTCCAGTGTTGGCTCCAGCCCCAGAGCTCGTTCCAGTGTCGGCTCCCGCCCCTGAGTTCGCTCCAGTATCAGCTCTATCCTCTGACCAGAGTCGAGAGATGGCTCTAGCCCCAGACCAGCGTCAAGATAGGGCTGCAGTTCCCACTTCCAGCCCCGTGAGGACTCTTGTTCCCGAGTTTAGCCCAGTGAGGGCCCTAGGCCCCGAGTTTAGCCCAGTGAGGGCCCCAGTCCCCGAGTTTAGCCCAGAGAGGGCCCCAGTCCCCGAATTTAGCCCAGAGAGGGCTCCAGTCCCCATGTCCAGCCCAAGGAGGGCTCCAGTTCCCACATCCAGCCCAAGGAGGGCTCCAGTCCCCAAGTCAAGCCCAGGGAGGGTCACAGTTCCCAAGTTAGGCCTACGGAGGGCCGCTAAATACTATATTCTCCCCAAGGATTTTTTTTTGGGGGCGGGCCGAGTGCCGAGGCCAGGCTCCCCGAGCTCCCTGTTTCACCATGGCCTCCCGAGTCTCCTTATCCTCCATGGCCTCCTAAGCTCCCTGCTCCGCCACGGCCACCTGAGTCCCCTGCTCCGCCATGGCCACCTAAGCTCCCTGCTCCGCCGTGGCCTCCTTAGTTCCCTGCTCCGCCATGGCCCCCTGAGCTCCCTGATCCGCCCTGGAGGCCTCCTGTGTCTCTGTCCTAACTGTTTGTTCCTTCCTTGCTGTCGGGTCAACTCGTTGAGTTTGTGCGTTTGCTTCAGTTTCTATGTTGGAATCTCCCCTGTGTTTCGTTAATAAAGACTATAAACTAATAAATACGATTACTCGTGCCTCCTGCGTTTTCCCTGCAATGACGTACCGTGACATTTAGAAGAGTTGGTCAACCAGTTTAACTCTTGTTCAGATATTTTAGATATTGTGGCTCCTTTCAAATTCAGGAAAAAAAGGTCAAATTGCAGCCCTGGTTGAACAGTACTGCCCATACTCTTAGGCAGGAGTGTAGAAGGGCTGAACGTAAATGGCTTAAAGATAAATTACAGGTTTCTTATGAGATTTTGAAGAACCGTTTGAGTGCGTATCAAAGAGCTGTTAAATTAGCTATATCAAGTTATTTTTCTGGCATTATCTCCAGAATCTGTCATAATTCTTGAATAACAATAATAATAATAATAATACATTTTATTTAAGGCACCTTTCAAATCACTGAAGGTCACCGTACATCAGGAGCAATAAACAAAACACCAATAAATAACAAAAAATAGCAATATCAATGAACCATAAAAAAAGAAAATGAGCAGTTTAAAAAAAAAACATAATTAAAGATTTGAGTGTAGACGGTAATCATGTAGGATAAGCTATTCTGAATAAGTGAGTTTTGAGTTTAGCTTTGAATTGGGATAACGAATCTAAGTTGCGGATGTTAGCTGGGAGAGAATTCCAAAGGCGAGGAGCAGCACGGCTAAAATCTCATTAATTTTCCTTCAACATGGGCTATTCTGCTTTTACTATATCATTGTTTTCTTAGCCTGCATTATGCTACAGTCTATCTCTGATATCCGTACATAAGATATGGGTAGGGATTATAAAATGGCACTGTACTTGGTGTAGGGCTGAATAAGATCTGAGAGGTAAGTTGGAGGGAGGTTATGGAGAGTTTTATACGTGAGAAGAAGAATTTTAAATTCAATGTGAAATTTGATGGGAACCCAATGAAGCTGTTTAAGAGATGGAGTAATGTGTTGCATAGATGGAGTCCGGGTTATGATACGAGTAGCTGAATTCTGAATCAACTGGAGTTTATGAAGAAGCTTGTGTGGTAAACCAAATAAAAGAGAATTACAGTAGTCGATGCGAGAGGTGACAAGTGAGTGAACTAGAATGGCAGTACTGTGTGGGTGGAATCATTGCATGGCTCAAGTGATACTGTGTGCTCAACTTCAATCCGTTCCTCTTCACGGTGCCCTGTCACTAATGGGTCCTCTACTTGAATCAGCTCTTCATCACCTTCTTCACCTGGGCATTCTTCATGTTAAAGCTCAACAGTGTCCACTCTTTCTCCTATATCCTCACCATCCTTGGTCTGCCCGGCCAGTCCACTTGTCTCCCTTTCTAACTCATCAGGATCTCCGTCACTCCCTTCTCCACGGTACTGCTGCTGGTTTGGTGAGTAATAAAGACATAACTCGTCCTCATCCTCTTCTTCATCTTCATTAGATTCTACAGTATAATTTCTCTTCTGCTTTGTCATCTTTTTTTCTAAATAAGCAGCTGTGTCAGATTGCCCTTCCATTGGCAGGAGATCACATGACAGCAAGAGGTTACGGTGCAGGATCCTAGACCTTCCCTTTCCTACCTCTGGCTTCACTTCATAAATCGGGAGATCTTCTTTCATTTGCCTCACGACAGTATGGATGGTCTCTTCCCAGTGGTTGCGCAATTTGCCCGTGCCTCCTCTTGGTGTCAGGTTTCTAACAAGTACACGGTCGCCCAGATACAAGGTTGTACTTCTCAGTTTTCTATCGTAGTGTTTTTTACTTCGCACTGCAGCTTTTCCCACATTCTCTCTTGCTATTTCGTGTGCTTCTTGCATCTGTTCTCTCCATCTCTGCAGGTATTCCTGGTGACAGCTTGTGTGGTAAACCAAATAAAAGAGAATTACAGTAGTCGATGCGAGAGGTGACAAGTGAGTGAACTAGATTGGCAGTACTGTGTGGGGTGAGAGATGAACGAAGGCGAGCAATATTACGGAGATAAAAGTAACAAGACCGGGTTATACTATTAATGTGAGCTTCAAATAAAAGAGTGCTGTCAAAGATGACCCCCAAGTTCTTAACCTGGCAAGAAGGAGAAACGGAGGAACCATCAATGGATAAAGAAAAACTACAGGACCTAGAGAGAATAGAGTTAGTGCCTACAAGGAGCCTCTGGCTTCACTTCATAAATCGGGAGATCTTCTTTCATTCGCCTCATGACAGTATGGATGGTCTCTTCCCAGTGGTTGCACAATTTGCCCGTGCCTCCTCTTGGTGTCAGGTTTCTAACAAGTACACGGTCGCCCGGATACAAGGTTGTACTTCTCAGTTTTCTATCGTAGTGTTTTTTACTTCACACTGCAGCTTTTCCCACATTCTCTCTTGCTATTTTGTGTGCTTCTTGCAGATGGGAATGAAAACGGTTTAATTGTACGAACTGTGTGCGATTGGAAAGGTATGGAGTAAACCAGGCGAGAGGAATACCAGAGATAACAATAGCAGATAAACGGTTTAATAACATTGTGTGAAATATCAAAAGCTGCACTCAAATCAAGCAAAACAAGAATAGATAAGGACCCACCATCAGCAGCCATTAACAGATCATTAGTTATTCTCACCAAGGCGGTTTCAGTACTATGCTTGGGACGAAATCCTGACTGAAAACATTCATATAAGTTATTATTACTAAGGTGAGCTTGGACCTGTGCTGCAACTGCTTTTTCAAGAATTTTCGAAATAAAAGGAAGATTTGAAATGGGACGGAAGTTATCTAAATTGTTAGGGTCTGCACCAGGTTTTTTAAGAATTGGGGTTATAGAATCTACTGGAGGGTCCCAGGTATCACTGGCAAACTCAGCACTGCTTGTTTGGATGGGATTCACTGAAGCAGGTATGGACTGAATTGAGTGATCCAATGACATGGACGGATAAACAGCTTGTACCCTATGTGCTGTTCCTATGACTGTTTTTCTACACAGGACAATGTCATGGTCCGTAGGATTCCGAGCATCAAGTACGATGTATGGTGGAACCCCCTTCTTAACCTTTAAAAGTGTCTCCTGGAACTCTAGCCCTTCTGCCCATTTGGGATCAAGATCGGGTTCAAATATCAAAGTAGTGTCCTCCTTCAGTGGGCTCATCTTTATTCGGCACTCAACCTGCAAAGAGGTACTCTTGGGAATTAATATATTTTCTCTGGGAGTTCTCACCACATACTCATGTGACTTTTCTGCCTTTAAAAGTTCTATAAAAGCTTGAATGTGATTTATCTCTAATCTTGGGAGAGTCGTATTCACCAATCATTTTAACTGTTCATCACATGCTGGATTTGCACTTTCACCTGTATTGTCTGTCACTATGAACTCAATAGCATTGTAACCAATGATGGGATGGGAGAGGTGTTTCCCCTTTGTTGCTAGCATGGGAATGACAGAATCTATGCTGTCACTGTTTTCTCCTGGCAACTGTTGTTTTAACTCCCTGGACATAACAGTCAATGAGACACCTTTTTCCCACTAAAGCGGCCATGCTCAGTGATTTGTTTGAATTTGTTCTCATTGTGGCACTTAATTCTTTCACATCTTTACGCCCTTTCTGCTGGCAGTCTTTCTTGTGTGGTAATCGGTTGAAACACTGTAAAATGAATTACAGTATGGGTTAGCCGGAGCGGCCAACTGTTGGTGGATAGCAGTTATTTTGTTACTGAAAAAACATTCATCACAGTGAGCAGTGCAGTACAGGTGTACAGGAAGGCTGTCAGGAGGTTTCAGTATACGATTTACAGTGGAGAACAAAGCTTTAGTATTACAATCTCCAGACTCAATTAAATGCGAATAAAACTCATGTTTGGCAGCAGAGAGAACATCCTTAAGTCAGTCAGAGTTTTAAGAGGTGCAAAATTGTCCAGGAGCTGTCGTAATTCAGCATTATAAAAGGAGACCAGCTCATCAGAGGAAGAGAGATGGTCAATGTGTGGGATGTCGGTGATTGCAGTTTTGTGATTTTGAGTTCTTTTCTCTACTGTAAATCCTGTGCTCCACTCTGTTGCTACTCCATCACTCACTCCTCCTGTTGACATGTGAAGAGTTCTTAAACCTTTTCGTTGGTAAGATTCCTGGAATTAGATATCAGATTTAATCTGTTATCAATGATTTTATTGCTTCTGTTGTCCCATCTAATCAATTGGCCTGTTTTATGCCTGTTTCTCTGCAGCAGCTTAAAGATATAATTGCTCATATGAAGCCTACCAGGTCTCCAGGGGATGTGATTCCTTCTTTGTTTAAGCAGGTACTTGATTTCACTGGTCCAAGTATTTTGTCTATTTTGAATTTTAATTTGCCATCTGGTGTTGTTCCAGCTAGTTTTAAGCATGCAGTTGTACAGCCCCTTCTAAAAAAACTGGCTTAGACCCTTTGACATGAGTAGTTTTCACCCCATTTCGAAATTGCCTTTTTTATCTAAGATACACACCCTCTTGTGTGTGGGGTTAATCAGGGTTCTATTCTAGGACCAATTTTATTTTCCCTTTAAATGCTTCCTCTAGGTTCTATTTTTGAGAAATTTTGGATTCACTATCATTTGTATGTGGATGATTCTCAAATTTATTTACCACTGAAACATGGGCAGAAATGTACCATTCAGTCCCTGCATGAATGTTTGACTGAGGTTAAGTGCTGGTTGGTGAATAACTTTTTCCAATTGAATGAGAATAAGACAGAGATTTTATTTGGTAATAAGGGGTGTGTGACGAGTGGGGGCGGGGCCGAGAGGCGTGGGAACAGAGCGAGGCCGGTGGAGTAATTGATAATGAGCGACACCTGCACCACTCACCGGCGCCGCGGCCGCCGTGATCGGCTCTGCATGGCCTAGCACCTGAGTATGTTACTGATTTAATCAGTTTCTGTCAATCTAGTAGATCTCTGCACTCAAATGATCAATTGCTCCTTATGGTTCCGCGATCTCGTTTAAAATGTAAAGGTGATCGGACATTCTCTGTTGCAGCTCCTAGGTTCTGGAATGACCTTCCTCTCTCTGTAAAATCTTTTCCTACATTGGGTGTATTCAGAGTGTGCTTAAAAACTTTTTGTTTTCTTTAGCATTTGGAAATGCTTTATAAGCTGTGTATGTCATATGTTTGCATTGATTTTATATTTTTGTTTCTATTTTCCCTTTTATCTTTCTCTGTACAGCACTTTGGTTCCACTTGTGGTGTTGAAAGTGCTCTATAAATAAAGTAGAGTCAAGAGAGTTGTGCTGGGTTGAATGAAAAATGAAAATTTGCTAAGAAAATAAAAAACCTCAGGCCATCCAAGATGTAAATGAATTTGTTTCTTCATTGGGAACAAATTGGAGAAATGTAGCATTACATCACTCAATAAGTCAGAATGAGAGTCCAAACAGCTGATAAAAACTTCACAAAAATCCACAAGTAATCCACACAACTCCAGTCCATCATTTAATGTCTCGTGAAGAAAAGATGTGTATTTGTAATAAATCTATCATTAACACATTTTAACTGTAAACCCTTGCTTCTGGCCAAAACATGAGTCCATAATCCATTTTAGAACTTTTTGGACTAGTTTTGCATGTAAATGGTGCTTGATCTGTTCATTATTCTCTCCTGATTCAGATGACATGACTTTTTCACTTGAGAAAGTGATATTATGGATAAAGGACTTGTAGTTTAGCAGGAAGCAAGTTTGAAGTTAAACATGTCTTAATGATGGATTTGTTTATTACAAACATGCAGGATTTCACTTCACAAGATAACCTAACCCTAACTCAGCTGTTTAAACTCTCATTCTGACGGCACCCATTCACTGCAGAGGAACCATTGGAGAGCAAGTGACGTAATGCTGAATTTCTCCACATCTGTTTTGATGAAGAAACAAACTCATCTACATATTGGATGGCTTGGTGGGTAGATTTTCAGCTATTCCTAACTAAGAACTATTCCTTTAAGAATCTAGAAATACTATTTTTCATTTTTATGTCATTATTTTAAGCATAATCAAACATAAAGTTTCTTTACAGAGACTTAAACTGAAGGAATGGATGCAGCTCTGCTTACTAAAGTTATTTTACATTTGCCTGTACTCAAGACACTCAAATATTCTGATAGTATAAAAAACATGGCCTTGCTCTCTCCTTAATTTTCCATTGAGTGTAATATCAGCAGAAATAAGAGAGAAAATGATCCTTACTCTTGAAAAACAGTCAGCTTAATTCATTTTGTGTTTGTGTGTGATTAAAAAGAATGCAGAGCTGTGCACAGTAGTCACATATTGCATTTTCTACTTAATGATTCTTTTTAAAGACTTGTGTGCTTGTTTAATGTATCCTTTATGTTTCTAAATGTATTCCCACCTAGTGACTAACTCATCATCACTGCTCTCAATTTAAAACAGCAGGAGAGCTGTCCAAGGTCCTGAAACGCTTCACTTCCACAATTCAGCCTTTTTATGAACATCATCTCATTATATCCCATAACGTACATTACATAAAACATACATTTAATCTTTCCTGTTGTTTTCAAAAATGTACACTCCTGATGAAGAACTCCCACTCACTATCTTTGCATAAATATTTGCCCTGTGGTGTTCAATCAAAACGTGAATGCACCGATCAATATATCAGAACCTGTCCAGATGCACCGCCAACTGCTTGCCAAGCACTTCCACTGACCGGCCTTATTTATAAGGCTGTGTTGAGCAATATATTCAGTATTACACCTTTAATTGGGATCCTCTTGGGACCTTGTCAAAGGTTTCAAGAAAAGCTGGGATTTAGCACACACACCAAATTTAAGTTCAGTGACCAATTACCGCCCTCCTCTTCAGAGGAGTATTACATCTCCTACTGTTGTATTATGAATGTAGTGTGGTGATCCCACTCCCTTGGTTGCTTGTTAATACTCAACTATGGAGAACAGGTTTCATTAGCCTGTGTCAGAATATACTGCTGCAGGCTGTTTTAAACGTCAAGGCTGCAGCAGTGCCTCATCTAATGAACATTAACAAGTATAGGCTAAAACGCACACAGAAAACTATTTAAATGTGCTTAAGCGATTAACCTATCAAGCTCAGAGGAACACCATGGAGGCTCTTTGATGGAGCATGAGCAAACATCTCCTGCCTAATGTGTTGCATTACACCACAATCCCAGAATCTGGTAAAATTGTTTATTGAAGACCTGTCTGCGTTACACAACCATGGATGAAACATTTATGTTAATTAAAACATATAAATGCTCTCTGGACAGATCCCAGAAATTTCTAGAGTTAAAGCTGAGGATATATATTATCTCAAAGCAGAACCAGTTTACAGCTGAATTCTTTGTCAAAAAAAAAGAGTTTTTAATAGCATAAAAACAACAAAGTCAGAAAGAGTTCAGTTAGAATGAAAGAAGCTGAACAAGCACATAATGCCTTATTCAGGGGAAGTGAAGGTCTGTGTGTGTGTGTGTGTCAGTCAGTGACTGAAATTAATAGTATAGAAAGAGAAGACATGCAAAGGTGAACAGATGAAAAATTACATAAACCTCATATTCTTATATACAGTACATATGCAAAGAGGATCTTTGTCATCCTAAAAATATTTTTAATTGTCTGACATCATCATAGCTTTTCATTCAGGAGTCAAAAATCAAATTAAACTTTTATTATGGTTTTAAAAGCTGATTGAATGGTCAATTACAAATGTACTGCAGTTATAAAGTGGGACACTTTTTTTAAGACTGATCAAGCTGGTTGGGGCTGGTAGACCATCTTGAACTAGTAACAAACCAGCTACTATGTTCTAAAAACCAGTTAAAGCTGACATAATTTGCATGCAGGTACATATACTGATTTCTTTGTCACTTTATAGAAGAAATATGCTCTAAATATTATATTGTATTGTATTGTATTTAAGCTGCACACTCATTTGCTATAAATCTACAATTACTGTCCCACTTTTGCAAAAAAAT
>NW_015633594.1:641557-654936 GCF_001515625.1 Sinocyclocheilus rhinocerous
GCTGCTCGAGTCCCGGGTGAACGTGCCTCAATATGCATCCAGCGCCATTGACTACAAATACAGACTCAAAGAGTCCAACGAGAGGGAGTTCTTCCTCGAGCTGGTTAAGGACATTTCAAACGAACTTGACATGACGAACCTCAGCTACAAGATTCTTATCAATGTGTGCATCATGGTGAACGCAGACAGGTGTTCGCTTTTCCTAGTGGAGGGACCGTCTCATAAGAGGACACTGGTGTCCAAATTTTTTGATGTGCACTCGGGTACGACGGTGCGACCCTCTTCAAGCACTCTGGACTCAAACGAGGTGCAGGTTCCGTGGGGAAAAGGCATCATAGGTTATGTAGCAGAACACGGAGAAACCGTCAACATCCCGAACGCATACGAGGTAGACTTGCAACTATACTGGCAATTACGCAGGCAGGTTACGAATTATTGGGAGCTTGATGGTTTACCCAAAGGACGTAGAAACAAAAGGTTGAAGGTTAAGAGTTTATATATATATATATATATATATATATATATCATTTTCAACAGGGTTTTTATGCTTCCAGGAATTATACAAGTTAGATTGCAAGTTAGTCACAGTGCTTATTTTACCTGTTGCCAAATAGACACTAAATAACATCGCTTTCGCCAGACAGTAAGTTGAGCGTTCAGTTTCGAGGGAATGTAAAAAATAAATAAATAAAAGTTCGACTAAAACACAAATTTTTGTGACTTTATTATAAATTTACATATCACAAGTACCTTTTCAAAACCGAGGTGTATTTTGTCGCAAGACAAAAATGTACAGATTGCATCTTTGACTTACATTTACTTTTACATTTCACAATAACAAACGTTTAAAAATCCTTTTTAAAACGCTGTACATTATAAATAAATTATTGGGGAGCCCGGGGCCAGTAGTCACAATTTTAAATTTTTTTACAGTGAATATTTCTCAGGTTTATTTTTGAGAATAATGTAGGCACATATAGTAGGTCTTGGGTACATAAAAGCTATTGAACATTTCCACCGTTATTGCACATGCAAGAAACAATTCAGTTGACCTGCCAGTAGGGGAGCATGTGTCACACTATATTGGGGTAAGTTGTCACTATGGAACCTGCCATTAAAAATAGTCTATTATAGACTTTTTAGATACGTTTAAGAAGTAAAATAGTTATGAATTTACCTTCAATATACAGTTATACCTTCAATATACAATATACAGTCTACCTTCAATATACAGTTTACTCATGCCTGCATGTCAGTGTGGTTTTTATTGTGTTCTCATGTTTACAGCTATAGCAAAAATATGAAACTTTAATGTGGAGGATAGAACAGACGTGATGTGAAGAGTGCCTTCAAAGATTTGAGATTTCTACAGTTGCTGCAGCCAAGGCTTGGAATCGCTGTCTGATTATTTTGATTATGTCAAAAGTTTCAAGAACCTCACATCCCTCATGTGAAGATATCTCGATTACGGCGTTGACTGTTTCCCCATCTTCAAATACACGCTACCAGTCATGCATACACATCATTATATCATGGCCACAGGCAAGCCTTCCCTAGTACACTATGGTCAGAGGAGAGCCATTAATGCAGTGCAATGAATTTGCCACTATTCCATTGCAGTCAGTTGGAATTTTATGCTTTTTACTTAAAAGTTGGTGGCAATGAATGTTTGTCCCCAAACCCAAATAAGTCACTTAATATGCTACAACATTAATATGAAATACAACAACTAAAAATACATTTTCATGTAGTTTTTCCTCTTACCCATTTGCTATAAAGTCAAAGTGAAGTTGGAAAAATGAGCATTTTTGGTTACACTTTTTAAGGTGTCCTTGTTACAGTGTAATTACGTACTGGTTAATATTAAATAACAACATGTACTTAATATAGGGTTGAAATTAGATTTGGTTTAGGGTTAATTGCATGTATTTATGCAAAATTTACTGTTATTACTATAGTAAGTACAGGTAACATGTAACAAGAACACTGTAAAATAAAGTGTTACTGCACTATTTTTCAAATCACCTTGAGCTATAGATTTGAAAGAGGTAAAGCACATAAGTGGAGCTGGGAGTGATGTGCAAAAAAAGGAAAAATGTTCAATTATCAACAGATTTTCTGATCAATTCTATTATAATACAGTGATTGATTTTTGCATCGAGCCACATTGTTGTGCCTCCTGTGTATTGTGTAGGACCATCGGTTCAGTGATGAAATTGACAAGCTGACGGGCTATAAGACTCAGTCCATTCTGTGCATGACCATCCGCAACAGTGACGGTGAAGTCATCGGTGTAGTACAGGCCATCAACAAGAACCCCAGCGGAACTCCATTCACCGAGGATGATGAGAAGGTACAGTAAGCTTTGTTCTCCTTTTCTCTTAGCTTCATGCTGATATTATATTCTAAAGTATCTGCTCCAGCTACTGGATTTATAGCCTGGTACATTCTCTAGATGCCTATTATTATATTGCCCAAACTCTAACTGGTAATGAAGCTCTAGAGTGCGAATGTAATTGCTGTGCTAAATCAAAAAAGATCGATGAATTAGCACCTTGGCGAATATCCTGCTATGCTGGAGTACAAGTAGTTATAGATTTAGAAAATGAGTTATTCATATTTGAAGATTTATTCTTTATTCATAACCTTAGAAACAGGAGCATAACCAATTGGAGCCCTGTGGTCATTTTGCACATCTATTGAGTGACTACATATATCAAAACAAGATCTGATAATGGGAGAATTCCAAATGGAAGTGAGAATCCCTGTGTTCTACTCATTCCAAAGGGCAGAGCCCTTGGAGTGGTGACCTTGGAGGGAGCATGGTGAAGGGAACATTGAAAAACAATGTCATTTACCCATTATCTTCACCTGGATTGTTACCATGACACTCTGTAAAAAGTGGTAACTTACAGTTGCAAGTTTCTACATGATCTTACCCTTAAATTTAGTTTTGTTTGTGTAACCTACTTTATGTAGGTTGATTCAGTAATGTTAAATAAAAAAATTTATTTGAATAAAATCAATTCATTTTTAGATGCTACCACATGAAGCACATTTTTTAGGTTAGCATTTTTTTTTCAGTGCAATGCAATTCTGCGTCCATTAGCTGTTCTTACACTGAAAAAAATGGTAACCTAAAAACAGTAACATCTAAGTTAACTGGTTTTAAGACTTGATATTGATGAATCAACCTAAATAAATTAATTTCTACTAATAAGACTACACTTTATGGGTTGAATCAGGTAGAAATAGCCCTTTAAGATAAAAATTGGAGGTCAACACTTTAGTGTACAACTGAAATTTCTTATTATTGCAAAGGTGAACAGATGAAAAATTACATAAACCTCATATTCTTATATACAGTACATATGCAAAGAGGATCTTTGTCATCCTAAAAATATTTTTAATTGTCTGACATCATCATAGCTTTTCATTCAGGAGTCAAAAATCAAATTAAACTTTTATTATGGTTTTAAAAGCTGATTGAATGGTCAATTACAAATGTACTGCAGTTATAAAGTGGGACACTTTTTTTAAGACTGATCAAGCTGGTTGGGGCTGGTAGACCATCTTGAACTAGTAACAAACCAGCTACTATGTTCTAAAAACCAGTTAAAGCTGACATAATTTGCATGCAGGTACATATACTGATTTCTTTGTCACTTTATAGAAGAAATATGCTCTAAATATTATATTGTATTGTATTGTATTTAAGCTGCACACTCATTTGCTATAAATCTACAATTACTGTCCCACTTTTGCAAAAAAATTTAAAAAAATAAAAATTGATGTACAAAGAACTTTGCAAAGTTCATCCTATTTATTTTGTGTCAAGTTATTTGATTTGTCCATATACTGTTCTGTAAGGTATTATTTTATGGCAAATATTGTTTTGTGATGTTTGCATTTAATTTTTGTATTTTTCAGTTTTCCTGTAGTTCAAACAGTATTGCAATGCCAAGCTCATGTGTGTGATTTCCAATGGATACATGAACTCAAGTTGCATTGGCATCTGCCAAATATGTAATGTGGTATTATTATTTACTGCTCTTATTTACTTAATGATTTGAAGAAGTGTGAGGATGTCTTGCATATGTGTAAAGCACCATAGAATCTGAGACAAATTTCCCTTTGGTGACAATAAAGCAATACAAATTTTAATTCACACAGGTTTTTGTAATATACAATTCATTATGACTGTGCAAACAGAAAAAAATTGGCTTTTCATCCTGTTGGAATATACATAATGTGAACAGACTTAGATTAAAGGGATTCTTTAATGACAAATGAAAGCAGTCATAATTTTCAGTCTGGGGCTACTTCAAAAGTGTTTAATAAAGGAAGGTATTGAAAAATAATCTCTCTCTCTCTCACACACATGCAGACCGCATAAAAGAGCTTCACGAAACAAAAACAGATTCATTAAACTTCCACTAGACACACAAAAAGAAATATCAATTTTCAGTCAACAGACAACTATTGGTTTGCTTTCATGTTAATTTAGGTCCATCCCGAAGGAAATCTGCGTCTTACCTGCCAACTGCTTGAACAAACTGCTTATTATATTTAAACGTCATCGCGCATCAGTCACATTTAATTATTTATTTCGCTGTTCAACTCCACGAGCCTCATAAAAGACTGTGTGATGAGGAATAAAATAAATAAAACATATTTCAACTTCAGAAGAAATGCATGACGAAAACGTGTGTAAAATATTGCAATAAAACAAAA
The DNA here is from genome assembly GCF_001515625.1 of Sinocyclocheilus rhinocerous. NCBI lineage: Eukaryota > Metazoa > Chordata > Actinopteri > Cypriniformes > Cyprinidae > Sinocyclocheilus > Sinocyclocheilus rhinocerous. The sequence continues at coordinate 646,292 of NW_015633594.1, forward strand.
CAACTAGAATTATTCTGTTTATATGTTAACTCGAATTCTCTAATTATCTAGCTTTAAAATGAATCCAAGGACTCGGGTCACGTGACCATAAATGATCAAATTATTTTTTGAAGTGACCTTCACATATACCCTTTATGAAAAGGCCCTTCATGAAGGGATTCGGTTGTTTTCTTTCATTTGGAACACCCCTATAAATGGCGACCCTTCCTGAAGTGTCCTTCAAGGGCGCAAAACCACCATTTGGAATTCACCTGCTGTGTTGCTTTCCTACCAGTAATTTCTCAAACTTGTTCACAGAACAGAGGTCATCATTGTCATTGGCTAAAACAGCACATGTGAATGCCATACCTCAGAATCAGCTCTTAAGTTTCAGTACAGCAGATCCAGTCCTGCAGTCTCTGGGCACGAGGCAGTCTGTACCCGCACATCTCATCCCTTCACTTTCATCGCTGCTTCAAAACAGCTCTCTATAGATAGTAATTAATAGCACAGAATTTCTCTTTAGAATTATTTATGCCAAGCAGTGCTGAAAGCAGATACACAGGCTGTGCTGTGCCCTAGAAATAAACTGATGAACTGATGTTATGCCTCCAGTTCTTCTGCTGTTGTTTTTTTCCCTCTCAATATCTCACCGTCATGCATCCATCAGACCGAAGCTTTGAAAGCATCACACTTCTTTCTACAGGTGCTGCAAATGTATCTACCATTCTGCGGAATATCGATCTCCAATGCCAAACTCTTCTCCAAATCCCGCAAGGAGTATGAGAGGAGCAGGGTGAGTCAAGACCTGCAGAAATGTTGCTGAATAAAACCTAGAAATAGCCCTTTAAGATAAAAATTGGAGGTCAACACTTTTTACAGTGTACAACTGAAATTTCTTATTATTGCTGTTATAATAATCATTGCAACTGAATATACATTTTATAATGACATTTTTAAAATATGTTTTATACATATTCCCTCTTTGCTTTCTACTTTATACAAATATAAAAGACCCTGCAGGTAGTTGTATTTATTCTTTTTTATTTTTTTATTTAAAAAAAACACACAAAAAAAACACTAGCTTTCTATTTTTTCTATTCTATCTACTTGTTTTTCTTTGTGTGTGTGTGTGTATATGTCCCAGTTTTTCAGACTGATTCAAAATCTGCCTCTAGACTTCTAGACGTCTCAGACAGTGTGTTGCTTGATTTTGTAAGCTTGTTTACAATCTTCAGGTCTCAAGGTTTAAAATATTTAATAATCCGCTTGAAGGCCTGTGTTATCTGAATACATTTCGAGCTGTTGCCGTTCCTCAAGGCCCTGCTGGAGGTGGTGAATGATCTGTTTGAGGAGCAGACGGACCTGGAGAAGATCGTGAGAAAGATCATGCAGCGTGCGCTGACATTGCTTCAGTGTGAGCGCTGCTCGGTGCTTCTGCTAGAAGACATCCATTCTCCTGTGAGATCGCTTTTTAGTCTTCCTTTTCTTTTTTCTGGCATGAATTTGGTCCATCCTTATTCTTCTGTGTTTTCTTATCTTTCTCTATCCATTCCACCTTCCACCATTCTTAACTAATTCAGCTGGGCATCCTCTCATTGGCCTTCACAATTTATGTCCAATGTTCTCGCACTTCTCTGGTGTTTGGTAAAGAGAGCATCACTGTTGCTGATTCTTAGAGTTTTTAGAGTAATACGTTCACTTAAGTATTGAAATGTGGCACGTAACTCATTGCGTTTGTGCTATGGACAGGAATGATACCTTAGGAGTTCCACGGGGCTTAAAGTGGAATTATGTCACACACAAAAAAATTTTTTTTATGTAACTATTCCATTTATAGTCCATTTGTATAATTCATTAAATTATTTATTATATTTGTTATTATAACTTTTATATAAAATAAAGCTAAAGAACTTTCTTTAAACAAAAGCAAATAAAAATGTTTGAATCTGTAATATAATGACAATAGAGTACTGCAGGGATGACATATAAACACAGAAATGAGATCCATTATCCTGAAGTCAATAGCTTTTTGAATGGGTTTTTGGTTTCGTTAACAAAGGTTTAAGATATTTTGATGAATTATTCTATCATCAGTAATACCACCTTGTGATTTTTGTAAAGCTTTTTAAAAAGGTGGTTGCTAACAAGTAGAGAAATGGGAATAAAGAGGTTGTTGGGTCATTAAGGTCCCATCTACTCATTAGTCCACTTTTACAGCCTCATTGTATTTAAAATCGTGCTCCTGCAAAGTATTCTAAATCAAAGTTTTCCATGTATAGGTGTACATATATACCATTCATCCAGTAGAGGGCACCGTGCTTCAGCACTTGATAGTCCAGTGTTATCACAGAAGAAGTTGTTGCACACCTGATAAGAAGCAAGGAAAATAGTGTTATACAGATGATGCTCAGTGTCTGCATGTTGAATACGACATAACATTAACGGTTTGCTTTGTTTGAGAAACAAAATCACCGTAATTAGTCAGAAATTGCTAAATTTTAGTTCATTACACCTTAGGAGTTCCACGGGGCTTAAAGTGGAATTATGTCACACACACAAAAAAAAGACGAGAAAAGCAAAATTTTATGTAACTATTCCATTTATAGTCCATTTGTATAATTCATTAAATTATTTATTATATTTGTTATTATAACTTTTATATAAAATAAAGCTAAAGAAATTTCTGCAGATCCAGTCCTGCAGTCTCTGGGCACGAGGCAGTCTGTACCCGCACATCTCATCCCTTCACTTTCATCGCTGCTTCAAAACAGCTCTCTATAGATAGTAATTAATAGCACAGAATTTCTCTTTAGAATTATTTATGCCAAGCAGTGCTGAAAGCAGATACACAGGCTGTGCTGTGCCCTAGAAATAAACTGATGAACTGATGTTATGCCTCCAGTTCTTCTGCTGTTGTTTTTTTCCCTCTCAATATCTCACCGTCATGCATCCATCAGACCGAAGCTTTGAAAGCATCACACTTCTTTCTACAGGTGCTGCAAATGTATCTACCATTCTGTGGAATATCGATCTCCAATGCCAAACTCTTCTCCAAATCCCGCAAGGAGTATGAGAGGAGCAGGGTGAGTCAAGACCTGCAGAAATGTTGCTGAATAAAACCCAGTTTTTCAGACTGATTCAAAATCTGCCTCTAGACTTCTAGACGTCTCAGACAGTGTGTTGCTTGATTTTGTAAGCTTGTTTACAATCTTCAGGTCTCAAGGTTTAAAATATTTAATAATCCGCTTGAAGGCCTGTGTTATCTGAATACATTTCGAGCTGTTGCCGTTCCTCAAGGCCCTGCTGGAGGTGGTGAATGATCTGTTTGAGGAGCAGACGGACCTGGAGAAGATCGTGAGAAAGATCATGCAGCGTGCGCTGACATTGCTTCAGTGTGAGCGCTGCTCGGTGCTTCTGCTAGAAGACATCCATTCTCCTGTGAGATCGCTTTTTAGTCTTCCTTTTCTTTTTTCTGGCATGAATTTGGTCCATCCTTATTCTTCTGTGTTTTCTTATCTTTCTCTATCCATTCCACCTTCCACCATTCTTAACTAATTCAGCTGGGCATCCTCTCATTGGCCTTCACAATTTATGTCCAATGTTCTCGCACTTCTCTGGTGTTTGGTAAAGAGAGCATCACTGTTGCTGATTCTTAGAGTTTTTAGAGTAATACGTTCACTTAAGTATTGAAATGTGGCACGTAACTCATTGCGTTTGTGCTATGGACAGGAATGATACCTTAGGAGTTCCACGGGGCTTAAAGTGGAATTATGTCACACACAAAAAAATTTTTTTTATGTAACTATTCCATTTATAGTCCATTTGTATAATTCATTAAATTATTTATTATATTTGTTATTATAATTTTTATATAAAATAAAGCTAAAGAAATTTCTTTAAACAAAAGCAAATAAAAAATATTTGAATCTGTAATATAATGACAATAGAGTACTGCAGGAATGACATATAAACACAGAAATGAGATCCATTATCCTGAAGTCAATAGCTTTTTGAATGGGTTTTTGGTTTCGTTAACAAAGGTTTAAGATATTTTGATGAATTATTCTATCATCAGTAATACCACCTTGTGATTTTTGTAAAGCTTTTTAAAAAGGTGGTTGCTAACAAGTAGAGAAATGGGAATAAAGAGGTTGTTGGGTCATTAAGGTCCCATCTACTCATTAGTCCACTTTTACAGCCTCATTGTATTTAAAATCGTGCTCCTGCAAAGTATTCTAAATCAAAGTTTTCCATGTATAGGTGTACATATATACCATTCATCCAGTAGAGGGCACCGTGCTTCAGCACTTGATAGTCCAGTGTTATCACAGAAGAAGTTGTTGCACACCTGATAAGAAGCAAGGAAAATAGTGTTATACAGATGATGCTCAGTGTCTGCATGTTGAATACGACATAACATTAACGGTTTGCTTTGTTATTTAAAATCGTGCTCCTGCAAAGTATTCTAAATCAAACCATTCAGAATTTAAAATAAAGACTGAAACTTCATTTGTGAAGATTATCATGATGAACAAAACATGTAAGAATTGTTATTTTCTACAACAATCCAAAAGCCAGTGGAAAAATCCTATTGGATTTTTGTCAAGGGAACCTGGGTGATGTTAACTTCTGGGTTGGCCAACAAAATACGTCAGCACTGTAGTGCTCTATATAGCTAGACTTTATAAAGGAACAACAGTCTGTGCTTTTTCTTTGCAGGTGACTGTTGTATTCCATGCATAGGTGTCACTGACTATATATACCATTCATCCAGTAGAGGGCACCGTGCTTCAGCGCTTGATAGTCCAGTGTTATCACAGAAGAAGTTGTTGCACACCTGATAAGAAGCAAGGAAAATAGTGTTATACAGATGATGCTCAGTGTCTGCATGTTGAATACGACATAACATTAACGGTTTGCTTTGTTTGAGAAACAAAATCACCGTAATTAGTCAGAAATTGCTAAATTTTAGTTCATTACAATATCAGTTCATCCTATTGCTTGTTGGATAATCAGTCTAACAAATATTTTATATTATCTGGTAAAATCCATAATTCATTTAAAATAGTCATTATATGTGCGTTTTCAAATAATGTATCAACCACACTTCTACCTCAACTCATGCATTTATAAGCAATCAGATTTATGATGACTGATGAACAATAAAACTGGTTGTAAATACACCTCAGACTTATATTTAAAAGATGGACCCAAGCCATATAGCCATATAGGTACCAGAATATCACAATATATCTTGAAACCAGTAAGCAATCATATCGCAACCACCCAGAAAACCCTAGCAACTACTGTACATAGCAATGGACTAAAAATGCTCAGAACACCTAAGCAATGTCCTGAAAAAGACCCAAGCATTGTAGCAGCAAATGTTTTATAGCAAACACTACCCACATTTGCTTCAGATTTATAAAGATCTAGTTGTTCTCTTGCTGTGTTCATAGGTAGTCAAGTTCTCCCAGACGTTTGAGCTCATGTCTCCACTGTGCAGCGTTGATCATGACATCAGGTGAGAATAACAGGCCTTTTAATACTATGACAAACTGCTAAATGTGTATTTTTTTAGCATATGTAATGTAAGATGTAGGATGTCCAATAATGTATACCAGGCTCAGTATGTGTTTGTGTGTATGTGGGTGCATTTGACAAAGTCAGCATGGAGAAGGTGTCTTGCTCGGACTGGCTGATCAATAACAGCATTGCTGAGTTAGTAGCATCAACCGGGCTGCCTGTTAACATCAGTGACGTCTGTCAGGATCCCCGCTTTGATGCTGAGGTGAGCAGAACACACCCACTAAGAAACCAGACTAAGAAACCACCCACTAAGGTTTCATGTTCGTTTTGATCGCTTGGTCTGATCGAAAGTGCAGTTCCAACCCCAACTGCACATCCCTCACATTCTAGCAGCAGTAATCTAGTGTGCCCTGGTGAAAAAGAAGTAGACTTGAGCATACTTAAAAGATTACTTAATATAATATACTATGTATAATATACATATATATAATATGGAAAAATATACTTTAAAATAATATACTTAAGTGTAGACTGACTGTAATGTTTTCAGACACTGTTTATATTTACAATTAAATGAAATGTATTATCATTTAAATTAATATTAAATAAAATTAGTTGAACTAAAAAGTGCTGTTTTGACCCACTTCAGAAGGACTTAATAACAGTAAAACATAATTACTTTTAATTACTTTGAACTACTTCAATTATTTTTGAAATATTGCTAGTGTTCTGCTGAATGTACTGGCTAACATTTATGGTAAACTAAAACGTACAAAATGTAATTTCTATTGAAACTTTTGTCATCTTTTATCTTTAGTTTGTTAGTCAACACATCAAAATAACTGTCCTTCTTTAAAGAATGACAAAAAATTATTAAAACAATTATTTAAAATGTATTTTAAAGTAGAGATTTTAATTTGACATTATTACAAACTGCACTTTTTAAGTGTGTAAAGAAATCATAGAAGTGTACTTTCTTTCACTAAACTCCAATGACTTTTTTTTTAAAACTAATATTCATGCAAGTACACTTTTAAAATTTAAAGTACACTGCAAATACACATTCAATTCAATTAAGGGCACTTCTTTTTCACAAGGGTGTAATCACCTTTAAACACGTATATGAACCCAAGTATACTCAAACACACACACGTATCATGCAAGCATTGTGTTTCTTACTCAGGCGGACCAGGCTTCTGGTTTCCATGTCAGATCAGTTTTATGTGTCCCCATCTGGAATCGGACACATCAGATTATTGGTGAGTTTCCCCACACAAATGCTTAATTGCTTATATACAAACCCACAAAAACAACTAAAATAACATCCTACTTTCATTAGGTGTTGCCCAGATTCTGAATCGCTTGGACAGGAAGACATTTAATGATGCAGATCAAAGATTATTTGAGGTGTGACTTTATTCAAACATTTGATGTTGGAATAAAATGACCAATCAATATTTTACATACCATACATACTTACTTACACTACTGATGCTTTCATAAATCATATGCATGAGTAATTTTCATTTCCGTTGTTCCTCACAGGCATTTGTTATTTTCTGTGGTCTGGGCATTAACAACACAATGATGTATAACCAGGTGAAAAAGACTTGGGCCAAGCAGTCTGTGGCTCTAGATGTGAGTAATATCTCTCATTGGTAATTTCTTTTTATGTTTTAAACTGCTCATTAACATAACAGCTACATTGTTTGCCTGCATATAAATCTGTCAGACCAGTAGAAAGAATTGATTGTGCATGCGTGGTATGGTTACATAATGTGCATAGTGTATTGTTGTTTCTGTCTTTCCCAGATGCTGTCCTATCATGCTACATGCTCCAAGGCAGAGGTTGATCGACTGAAGGTAAGATAAAATATGGAAATTAAGTCCATACAAACTAGATGCATCAGCACTGAAAATATACTAGTGTTTTAAATACATTATTTATATGTAAAACAATGTTTTACATGCGCTAACATTTTTGACCAGTTATATATTTTCTATACCTTTCGAAAATTAATGTTATTCAGTAATACCAAAAAATTACAGACACTGTCATAAAATGACAGACATTTGTAATGTTATAAAGATTTCTATTTCAAATACTGTTCTTTTGAACTTTCTATTAATCAAAGAATCTTGAAAAAATGTATCACAGTTTCCACAAAAACATAAAGCCACACAACTGTTTCAACATAGTAGTAAGAAATGTTTCTTGAGCAACAAATCTGCATATTAGAATAATTTTTTAAAGGATCATGAGACACTGAAGATTGAAGGAATGGCTGCTGAAAATTCAGCTTTGTTATCACAGGAAGAAATTACATATTAAAATATGTTAAAATAGAAAACCGTTTTAAATTATATTTTTTTATATTATATAAATACAGCTATTTTACTGTATTTTTTTTTTCAAATGCAGCTCTGGTGAGCATACGAGACTTGGATTGTAGTGTATTTCAAGTAAATTTCTTAATAAAAAAAAATGCGCCCAAGGAACAACAAAAATTATTTTATTGATTACTTTTTTTTCTTATTTCTTTATTTTTTAACATGTATCTTAATTTAAAACTTAAAAAATATTGCGTAGCAATAAAGCTATAACTATAAATATAGCAAAAGTGCAACTTTTTACTAAAAAGTATTTGAGTAAAACTACTTACTCATTTTATAATTTGTAATTTACAATTTTACTATTTGTTTATTCAATATCAGTTCTAGACTTTTTATAAATATTAGAAATGCTTTGGTAATATGATGTAATGTAATGTAATGTACTAAAACACATATGTGACCCTGGACCACAAAACCAGTCATAAGGGTAAATTTTTTTAAATTGAGATTTATACATCACCTGAAAGCTGAATAAATAAGCTTTCCATTGATGTATGGTTTGTTAGGATAGGACAATATTTGGCAGAGATACAACTATTTGAAAATCTGGAATCTGAGGGTGCAAAAAAATCAAAATATTGAGGAAATCGCCTTTAAAGTTGTCCAAATGAAGTTCTTAGCAATGCATATTACTAATCAAATTAAGTTTGAATATATTTACAGTAGGAAATTTACAAAATATCTTCATGCAACATGATCTTTACTTAATATCCTAATGATGTTTGGCATAAAAGAAAAAT
>NW_015633594.1:657612-677951 GCF_001515625.1 Sinocyclocheilus rhinocerous
ACATAATTTGAGAAATTCAAGAAATGTTTGTCCATACAGTAGAAATCCAGGGTAACCAAAAATGGTTTGCTAACATTCTACAAAATATCTTCTTTTGTGACCCTGGACCACAAAACCAGTCATTAGGGGCAATTGTTTAATAAATAAGCTTTCCATTGATGTATTGTTTGTTAGGATAGGACAATATTTGGCCGAGATACAACTCTTTGAATATCTGGAATCTGAGGGTGCAAAAAAATCTAAATATTGAGAAAATCATCTTTAAAGTTGTCCAAATGAAGTTCTTAACAATGCATATTACTAATCAAAAGTTAAGTTTTAATATATTTACAATAGGAAATTTACAAAATATCTTCATGGAACATGATCTTTACTTAATATCCTAATGATTTTTGGCATAAAAGAAAAATCTATAATTTTGACCCATACAATGTATTTTTGGCTATTGCTACAAATATACCCAAGCGACTTAAGACTGGTTTTGTGGTCCAGGGTCACATATGAATTGATTATCAACAACATATTGTATAGAGCTAGATTCTGTAGTGTTGTAAAATGTGATACAACACACCTTTAAAAGGCTGGTATAAGATTCACAGATCAGTAGCATATAGAATGTTTAAACCTTTTCTCCAGAGAGACGCGATGAAAACTTCAAATTAAACTCATACATTAGAGAGATGGATGTGTAAAAAACATCTTAACCCCCAAAGTTTCCTAGAAATTTATAGATGGTGGGTCTCAGACTTGAGAGAGTTGAAGTATTAATAATTGAAATGGCAGAGTGTAATATACTCTATCTGTCTGAGCCCTCAGTGGATCAGGCTCTGCTATGGTGTTTAATTGCCTTGCTATTGGAGTTGCTGAGATTGTCCCCTCTCCTCTCTCAGGCTGCTAAGATTCCCCTAAGCAGTGAGCTCGGGATCGATGAGTTCCACTTTAATGACTTTTCGCTGGACAATGACGCCATGATCACTGCCTCCCTGCGGATGTTTTTGGAGCTTGGTGTCGTGCAGAAATTCAAAATTGATTATGAGGTGAGGCAATCACCATGGGTGAAAAGCCAACTGACTGGAAGAGTGAAATGCTGCTTACATATGTATGCTGTGTGCAGCAGGGAGTGCTGGGTTATGGATTGGTGAGATACTGTGCTGCAGGCTGGTTCCTGGAACACAGTTGGGGGGGTCTGGAGCTATGGTGTGAATACTAAAGTGTGCGGTTTTTCTCCTGCTCAGGTGCTGTGCCGCTGGCTGCTTACCGTGAGGAAGAACTACCGCACCGTAGCCTATCACAGCTGGAGGCATGCCTTCAACGTCTCGCAGTGCATGTTTGTTATGATCACCGTAAGTCACAGATGATGATCGAAGTGGCCTGAAATATGAGGTTTGCTAGTTCATTTATGAATGAAAAGTCATCATTTAATCACTCTAATGTTTGGTCAAAACCTGTATGACTTTCTTCTTCTGTGCAGCATAAAAATAGTAGAACATAAGCTGCCCTTTTCCACACATGGTGACCGTTATTGCCAACCCTTGTGAAAACTGTACACTTTAAATAGTGTACTTCAAATCGTATAAGTATAGAGTATATTTTTTTTTACAACTTTACTTAAGTGTGCTTAAATAGAGTATACTTTCATGACTGCTCCTTAACACACTTAAGTACACTTTTATGTGCACTGTAATACTGTAAAATTAAAGGTTTTACTTTAAAGTACATTTTAAATCATTATGTTTTACTAATTAGTAATCCTTTGTTGTGCTTTAAAGAAGTACACTTATTCCGATGTGTTGAGTTTTGACTAACACACTAAAGCACTAAAGTACTTGATAATTTTAACTGTAATATGTTATGATATTACAGAGTTAATATATTTTAAATGTACTAAATTGCAACTTCATTATTACAAATGTTTAATTACAAATATATTGGTTTCACTTTATTATACAGTATGTACATTTACCTGTACTTACAGTGTACTTACCTAAGAAAGTACTGGATAATATAAGGTAACTATGGGTTAGGTTTTGGGGAAGGTTTAGTGTTAGTACCTAGTTATTACTCAGTTATTTTAATTACTACAAGTACATGGTATGTACATGCGGAACAGGATTGTAAAATGAAGTGCTACCAATATATTTAAATACATTGGAAACAAGTTTCAACAGAAATTACTTTATACAAGAACATTGTAGTTTACCATAAATGCTTGTCAGTACATTGGCAATAACCATATTTCAAAGACAATAGAAGTAATTAGGAAACTGCATATAAAGATTTAAAAGATGTTCAAAACAGCACTTTAAAGTTCAGCTAATATCATTTTAATTAATAAGTTTGAACTATAATGCACTTTCATTTAATTGCAATTACCAAGCATGTACTGTTTATGTGCCCAAAACATTACATTCAGTTAGCATCTGTATGTGTTAGTATGTGTCACATAGGGTTGCAGTAAGTAGCGCACAAAGATAAATTATCCAAAAGATCAATACAAACTCATTCAGAAAACAGATCACACAACACCTTTTCACAGACGAGAACAGAAGAACTAAGGAAACACAGGGCTTAAATATACAGGAAGTGTAATTAGGGAGAACAGAAAGAGGTGCAGGCTAATCAGAAACCATAGACACTAACTAGAGGTGTTCAGACGATTGCTTTGTGCAGTGGGATGATGGCTGGCTGGGCTCTGGATCAGGAGTGGGGCTGGCGATGTCCACCGCTGGGCAGACGGTGAAGGGCGAGCCACAATTCACTAACACCCACTCCACTCAGGCGGCGAAGCTCCCCCACGAGGACCTTCCCAGGACAACTTAGCCTAGGTTGAGTTGTTAAGTCCAACGTAGTAAAAAGTACACCAGCAGCTGTCTGGTTAATGGGTCAGGTACGCCAGATATAAAAATTGTGTGGTCCTCGAGGGAGCGATCCTCTTGCTCCAAACAGAGCAGACGTACAGCTGGTGTATCTATATTGAGGGGGGGAGAAACAAAAAAAGGTGCCGCCACACGTTTGGGTTAGGTCCGTTCTTCTGTCACGTAGGATTGCAGTAAGTAGCTCACAAAGACAAATGATCCAAAAAACAGTCTTTAATACAAAACTCACTCAGAAAACAGATTACACAACACCTTTACACAGACGAGAATGGACCAGAACTAAGAAAACACAGGGCTTAAATATACAGGGAGTGTAATCAGGGAGAACAGAAACAGGTGCAGGCTAATCAGAAACCATAGAAACGGGAACCAATGAAACAGACAGGCAACAAAGGCATATAAAATAAAACAAAACAAAACAGGCTATAATCCTGATGGTGTATTTTTTCAAGTATATTATTTCCATTACAAATTAAAATTAAATAAAAATGTGAAGTAAATATCAAGTATGCTAAAGGGCATTTCTTTTTCACAAGGGAAGGCAGTATTTTTTGTGAATAATGGCTTGAATTGGCTGTTCCTCACACAAAGCTATTGTTTGACTATGTTGCAAACAAGTCATATAGATTACCTTTATAATGGTTTTAAGGTGCTTTTTGTCTTTTTGGAGCTTCACAGCCCCTGTCCACATCTACTTTTATCATATGGAAGAGATAAACACCTTCGGGGTTCAACAGAGAAAAGAAAATCATACAAGTTTGGAACAAATGTTATTGGCAGTAAATGATGACAGGACTTTTACTTTTTTGGGTGAACTATGCCTGTAATGATATTCTCAGGTAATGGCTGTAAATGCACATAGTTTAAATCAATAATGATCTTTCAAGCCATAATTTAATCACTGAATTGGAGGATATGTAGTAGTAGGTTTCTCTGTTGTGGTCCAGACTGCTGGGTTCCAGGAGGTGCTGACAGACACAGAGACTCTCGCTCTTATGGTTGGGTGTTTCTGCCATGACCTGGACCATCGTGGCACAAATAACGCCTTTCAGGCAAAGTGAGTGAAAAGTCAGTCAATGTAAATTAGGTCAGTGGCTCTTAACATGTTTAGCCAAGATTTTACATTGCACATCAAATGATGACCCAACACAGTACCAAAATTGTAATCTAAAAGTAAAGTTATTCATGGTGTTCATGAATAACACATATCATCTAACCTGTTAATGTTGGCATCTGTCTAATACAGGGGTCGGCAACCTATGGCATGTGTGCCAACATTGCCACACAGAGGGATAATCACTGGCACTTGAGCAATAGGGAAAACTGCATACTGACGTACATTTTGAGGCAATCATTCCTCATAGTCGCACAGCCTGTTAGGGGCTATAAATACTATTATAGTGTGCAAACTAACCTGCACTAGTCTACAGATGTGCGTGTCTCCGGCAAACCAGGCACAACCGCTGTGTATATGAGGTGCTTCAGATCAATGCTGCGCCGTGTGTTCGCATAGGTCATGTCTGTTTACCTTCAGTCACGCTACGCGATTGAGTGCATGACAGCTTACAGTTCATTATGCATTAGTTGCTCATAGAAATAAATAAATTACAGCTACAAAAATCTTTAGGTCAGTGTACAAAGTTCTTAACATTCCATATTTAACTCCTCCGGTCCTAACTGCCCCGCCTCGTTCTTGTTCTGAGTGGGACTCGAACCCAGGTCACTAGCATGGGAGGCGTGCGCTAACAAGAACGCTAAAGACCACACACAGCACAGCACTTTCCAGCTGACCTCTGTTATACTCACCTAAACCTCACTTCCATCCGGGTCACAGCACCAGTGTAACTCCTCTAGTCCTAACCGCCCCACCTCGTTCTTGTTCCCAGTGGGATTCGAACCAGGCCCGCCGGCATCAGAGGCTGGCGTGCTAACAAGAACACAACCTCTAGCGGCAGTCACTAGTGCGCCTCTTGAAATCAGAGGAGTGAGGTTTAACCGCACAGCACTTACCAGCTGACTTCCGTTACACTCACCACCCTAAACCTCACTCCCATCCAGGTCACGGCACCAATGTAACTCTTCCAGTCCTAACCGCCCCGCCTCATTCTTGTTCCTAGTGGTATTCTTGTTCATTCTTGTTCCTAGTTGTTCAGTAGGGTCACACTGTTAATCTGTTATTCAAAGTCTAATTTAAACATTAAAATAAACAAATTTTGAAAAGTTTAAAAAACAATTTATGAAAATATGCATCAGAAATATTTAAGATTCTGCACTATTTGTATGATAATCAAATTCAGATTTTTAGCAGAACATGGGGGGTGGGGGGCTTATTGGCACAGAGGTTAACCAGAAAAATAAAAAATGGCACTTCATGCCCAAAAGGTTGCCAAACCCTGGTCTAATATGACTAACTTCTACTGACTGACTGATTTGTGGTAATACTGTGGAGTTTGATTGGCTGCATAGCCTTTAACGACAACAACAAAAGATACGGGAGGTGTTTTCTCCTCCTTTTTAAAGGCTTATATATTGAATATATTGAAATATATTTTCAAATATTATTGCAATTCAAAATAACTGTTTTCTATTTTAATATATTTTAAAATGTACTTTATACCTGTGATGCAAAGCTGAATTTTCGGCATCATTACTCCAGTCTTCAGTGTCACACAATCCTTCAGAAATCATTTTAATATGATGATTTGGTGCTTAAGAAACATTTCTTATTAATTATCAATGTTAAAGACAGTTGTGCTGCTTATTATTTTTTGGAAAGTCTTACCGTCACTTTAGATCAGTATAAGTATTTGATAAGTATTTGCTGAATAAAAGCATTAATTTTTTTAAAAGAATCAAACATACTGACCCCAAACCTTTGAACAGTAGTATAATGAGTAGGATGAAAATCTGCACAGGATACTACAGCTTGTTTCCAGAGGATTTATCTTGAATTTGATTTTTATTACCCAGTTTACCAATGTGGTATGAGAAACGTAATTCAAGATCTATTCTTTGAAAGAAAAAAGTTTCATTATTATTTACATAATTTTGCCAATTTTTTTTTTTTTGTAGTGCAGTCTATATAGTGTGACCTGTGTGTTTCTACAGCAACATATAATGTGCTTATTGTTCTGTATCTGATCTCTGTTGTGGTCCTAAAGGTCTGGGTCAGCACTAGCGCTGCTATACGGAACATCTGCTACACTAGAGCATCATCATTTCAACCATGCTGTCATGATCCTGCAGAGTGAGGTGAGCAAATAGCATGAACTAGCATGTCTGTCAGGTCAGGTCTCAGAAGAGGGGCACAGCACTGAGCACTGAGCACTGAGCACTTAGCAGTACAGAAGTAAAAGTCTGATATTTAAATTTTGATACATAAAAATATTAAATTCAAAATCATTTATAAACGTGTGAATAATCAAAGTTTTAGGATTTCTAAAAAATAAAAACATAGACATTATTATATAAAATGAAGAAGAAATGTTTCAGATTCCACACTATTCAAGAACAAGATCATTTTTGAATATGTGCATAACAGGATTATTGTACACAAAGTTGTGTAGCTCATGCAGCTCAAATGCTGCTATCAGTAAAGCAAATGAAAGAAATGATATGTACAAATTCATGTTAGTTTTTAAATTTGACTTTTCACTGAAATTGTTATTCACACTTTTGAACTCCACTGTATGTGTAAAGAAGGATCTGCAGAGCACAATGAACATTGTCAAGCAATGGAGTAATAATGAGTCCCTCTCACGTAATTTGCAGAAATGACCCATTTTACCCCTGTCCACATTTGCATGTCTCAGTGGATGGAAAGAATGCAAGTGGATGTCAGCATTTGATTAAGTGGCTGATTTAGCTCTGAGCTGTTTAATCATGACCAAGCTCTGTATCGATTTCCTGTAGACGTCCATTGAGCTTTTTTAACCAACACCAATTAACTGTGCTAAGGAGATTCCCCTCTTGGGTCAGCTGCACTGAAGCAAGGCGAGAAAGAAATTGCTTTCTATCCCAGAGACTGAACATGCATAGAGAACTTTGGAGACACACACTTTATGAATGAAACTCAGGGGTATGAAGTGATTACTGGTTTCATGATTGGCTTTATATCAGCAGAAAAGACAGGGCTTTGTAGGAGTAATAGAACTTGGAATGAGGGGTGTGCTTTCCCCAAACTTCACTTACTGTAGACCTTAAGAGAGTGGGGTAAGCTGTGCCACATTTTACTTAATGCTTACTGTCTCATACTGTATTTGATACACAAATTTTGCAAGGCCTCTAAATTAGAACATGAGCTTTTAAGTGCCTTTTGTCATTTGATTGACAGTTTATATATTTGTTAGCATGTAAAAGGCCTTTTAGTATAATTATAAAAAATCCACAGGTTGTGGAAAACATATATTTTGCTGTGAAATGTTTACAGATTTTTATAAAGTAAACATAAGAATAAATTTGATATTGCTAGTAATATATCAATATGAGCACTTACTGGACTAAAGCAACATACTGATTATTGATTATAAAATAAAATATGACACATCAGGCTTTTGAGGAACGTTTATTTGTACATCTCTTAGTCATCATTGTATTGCATTTCCCTATATATTTCCCCCACAATAAAAACTACATAACTTTGATAATAAAACTAAGCATTTAAATATAATATTACTAAGACATATTATTGATATTTGTATAGATATGGACACTATATTTGTATGCATTTTATGTAAGTAGTCTGCTATACTGTTATAAAGATCTCATTTATTTACATAACAAGCTGTCATAATTTAAAGGGGTCATATGATGCGATTTCAAGTTTTCCTTTCTCTTTGGAGTGTTACAAGCTGATTGTGCATAGATAAGATCCCTGAAGTTGCAAAGACTAAAGTCTCAAAACCAAAGAGATATTCTTTATCAAAGTTAAGACTCTGCCACGCCCCCCTAAAACGGCTCATTCTAACACGCCCCCACATATCTACCCCACTATGTGGAAATATTTGCATAATCCCGCCGCAAATGTGCACGCAAAGAAAGAAGGCATGGTGTCAGTAACCGCAGTTAGTGTTGAAGCAGCCATGTCAGAGAGACGCTGTGTGTTTCTAGGCGAAAGCAAAAGCACTTTATTTAGCCTTCCGAAAGTAGATGCATTTAGGAATCTTTAAGATTACTTACAACAGAACAGCAATGCATTTTATGGACGACCGTTTCGTGAACCTAGGAGAGGAGGTAATGCGGACTTTGCTATGACAATCAGGCGCTTCTGAATCAGCTACTGTTTAGTTATTAGTTTAAGTATTTGCTATTGACCGTTCAAATGCGGAGTTTTGCGCATCGTGTGTGTGAGAAAGAGAGAGAGAGCGCTCGCGCGTGAGAGAGGGGGTCACATCACAGTGGAGTCAGCTGTCCGTGGCTTGTGTACTGCAAACACATACCAGCTTCATCACTGTGTCTGTCACGCGACTCTGTTCCCCTTTCGGGCTCTGTCTTTACATTTATTTTGAAAGATGAAGCTCACGATTATGGTAAGGGGCGTTACATTTCCGACGAGTGCTTGCGGTGTTCAGCCAATCACAATGCACTGGGTCAGCTGGCCAATCAGAGCAGACTGCGCTTGTCGGAAGGAGGGACTTTGTAGAAAACGAAGCGTTTGAGAGAGGCGGAGCATAGAGGACCTACAATAATGTACAGTATTTGAAAAATAATGTGTTTTTTTTACATTAAAGCATGTCAACATATTCTGTTACACCAAATACGCAAAATAATGATCTTTAAAAAAGCATCATATGACCCCTTTAAAATTACCTTTTTGGCCATATAAATATCAGCAACTGTACCAACTTGCATATTTTGCTCAGTTTGGGCCTCTGAATAAAACTGAGGTGTTTTTTTACTCCATATTCTCCTGTATCATACTAAATTACCCATAAAAGCCTGATGTATCAAATATTATGCTCAAAAAAAGAAAAAACATTTTGGACTATTATTCCATACAGAATGTCAGGCTTTACAGGTTTAAGCTGTCCTCTAGGAAAGAGTAAAATTAGATAAAGCTAAAATTAATAGATCTAATTATGTTTAAAAGTGTCTGTTATCAACTAAAGTTAACTGAAAGCACAGGGCCACAGAAATATGACTTCTTCCCCGCTGAGATTTTACAAAGATATGTTGACTCACATTAGCGGTAAGCTGTGCCATTGTAAATGATCAAAGACAAATGTGGACATAAAAGCACTGATTATAAAGGACAAAACAAATAGTTTTTCTCCTAAATAAAAGGGAATATGAAATGTTAGTCATGCATTTGCACTAGATTAAGAGTGACCCAGTTTTCCAATTTAGACATCTTGCCTCAGTCTCCCCTTACTATTGGAAATAACAACTTTAATCTGTAATATTTGTCATCTTTTCTCATTTTTTTTAACAGGGTCACAACATTTTTGCTAATCTGTCCTCCAAAGAGTACAGCAACATGATGCAGCTACTGAAACAGGCCATTCTGTCCACAGATCTCACCTTGTATTTCAAGTAAGTAATAGTATCAAATAGCATATGTGTTTCAATAGTCATAATAAGGGGTAGCCCTCAGCTTTAAACCAGCTTTAAATATTCTGCCAGATGCATGTAATTTACGTTTAGGCCACAGAGAGGCGCCCTTTGAATAGAGGCAGAAGAGGTGATATTAAGCCACTTTTGTGGCTTTTGTTCAGATCCTGAAAGCCTGGTGAAGACCTGAAAGATGCCTTAAGGAACATTAAATAAAATTAACTTAAATGATAAAACTTGCAGTTAAGTAAAATTCATTTCTGGATCTTTTTTTCTTCATCATCTTCATTATCCATTGGACATAAAAGAAGAAGAACCCAGTTCTTTGAGTGTGTTCTGTCGGGGCAGTTCAGTTGGAGTAATGAAGAACATAGAGACATGTTCAGGTGAGTGTCTACAACTTTTAAAATAAATAACAGAAATGCCAAGAGCTGTTGTAAATGTTCTAAATATTTAAACATACTAGGTCTATGCTGATGACTGCGTGTGACTTGGGTGCAGTGACCCGTCCATGGGAAATCTCAAAACAGGTTAGAGAGACACTGCAAAAAAAAAAAAAAAAAAAACACATACCAAATTGTGTAAAACAGTTTAACTATATATACTGTATATACTTCTATAGAAAATATAAATATAATATAGGGTAAGAAAATTATAGTACTGTATATTCTCTGAAACCACTGCAGCATATGGGATCATATCTTATGGCGCTGTTCCACTGCATGGTACGGCACGGTACGGCTCGGTACAGTTCACTTTTGGGGGGTTTTCCACTGGGTACAGTACCTTTCTAATTCCAGGTGGCTGAATTGGTGACCAGTGAATTCTTTGAACAAGGTGACAGGGAGAGATCAGAGCTGAAATTGACACCAGCTGTATGTATTCTCTCACATGTTTTAAGTTAACTTTGCTGAATTGTCAATCAACTCAATTCAAGTCAAAATCAATTAAATTCCAATTTTATTTTGCTTATTCAGGCAATTTTTGATCGCAATCGTAAAGATGAGCTTCCTGTGCTTCAGTTGGAATGGATTGATGGAATTTGTAAGCCATTATATGAGGTAAAAGAGTTAAGTAGATAAAGCAAATGAATTAACTCAAGCTAATTAACTTTTATACAGTGATGGTAATGTATTTTATAGGCTCTTGTGAAGTTGAATAGGAAGCTTCAGCCGATGGTAGATGGAATTGATGCCAACCGAAAGAAGTGGGAGGAGCTTTGTCTGTCCTATCAGCAAACACGGAGAGCCTCTGAGTGTATCTCCAGTCTGGAGGCAGGAGAGACAGAATCGTCTCAGAGTTCAGACTCCACCCATGAGCCAGAATCAAGTCAGAGTGAGGCAACCAATCAGAGTGAAGACTCCACCCACTGTGTGGAGCCAAATCAAGCCACCAATTACAAATAAGAAGCGTGATGTGACGATTAAAGGACGGCCCACTGAGTCAGGGGTTCCCAAACTATTTTGTCTGCCGAACCTCTTATAAACTGAGATTTTAAGTTAATATTTTAATAATTTAACAACAGATTTGCATATTCACGATTATCTGATGTTGGTTAAAGGTCAAATAACTTTAACAAAACAGATCAAATATTTTATCTTTTTTTTTTTTTTTTTATGTTTTAGTTTGATCGTTTTTATTTTTAAATTATTTAAATACTGCATATAATTTTTATATATACTTTTGGACACAACTTGTATAGAAAATATACTCCATTATTTTGACATATATGGCGATTTTAACAGTGATGTGACATTTCATCTCATAAGAAAACATCTTATATTGCTGCTGCTGAAACGTACTAAGACCTTGTACAGGGTCTTTATTATTACTATTATTATTATTTTAACACAAATGATAAAAATTAAGTCATTAATAATTGGTAACTATAACAATTTCATTTTACACTAACTTATTCATTTTACACATCTTAATTAAAGTGCAGCCTTGAATGTGATAATCACACTAAGCCATATCATGATTTCTGTTTAATTTTGATGAAGTATGCAACCCCATTTATTTATTTTAGTTGTATATTTAATTTAATTTAATTAATTATTAGCTTTTCATCAACTCACGAAGCCCCTGCAGATCCCTCATGAACCCCCAGGGGTTTGCGAACCCACATTTGAGAAACCCTGCACTTAGTAATGAGGTATGTGACAACTTTGCTATATTTATATATGAAAAAACCCGTTATTAACCGACCTTTTTTATGTGGGCTGCTTTGAGATTGACAGTATTTCTATTGAAATTACTTCAGGCATTTACAGCACAATTTAAAAACATTATAAAATCTCTGTTTTTAAAAAGGAAATGTTTATTAAGAACCCATATTTTTGAGATTTTATCTCAGAAAAAATATATATAATATATAATGGCATATGTGACAACACATTCAGGTGCACAAAAATTGAATGTGAGAATTTGCAGTAAAGTGTTTCAAATGCTCAGATGTTTTTCAGTGCTGCTATATTGCAAGTTACAAATTTTCTTTCACAAAGCCTGGTATTACATAAATATAAAACAGACTTGCTGAGAGGATCCCTATGCTTGAGATGCAGAAACTGAGCATTGATTTGATGAATGTATAAATTAATATCACTGTTTATTAAGAACCCATATTTTTGAGATTTTATCTCAGAAAAATATATATAATATATAATGGCATATGTGACATAACACATTCAGGTGCACAAAAATTGAATGTGAGAATTAGCAGTAAAGTGTTTCAAATGCTCAGATGTTTTTCAGTGCTGCTATATTGCAAGTTACAAATTTTCTTTCACAAAGCCTGGTATTACATAAATATAAAACAGACTTGCTGAGAGGATCCCTATGCTTGAGATGCAGAAACTGAGCACTGATTTGATGAATGTATAAATTAATATCACTGTGATCTTTTGCTGTTGTTTCTTTAGACTTGCATGGAAGCAACACTGAACATTGTACATAAGCATTGTTTAATGTTTGTGTATGCATCCTTAGTCTCATGTACCTGTCAGTCAGGCCCTCGTAAAACAGTATAGGCTACATTACTACAACATTCACTGCAAAAATACAGTAAATGTAGATTTATTGCATAAGATCAAATATCAACTGTTCAGGTGGCAAACAGAAGATTATCCAGAATGAATGTGAAGTCATCTGTCTTAAACCAGCTATTAGGGATACGTCCTTGATAGCTGATTCCAAGATGAACCAAAGTTAATTGTCACAGTACTAAAAACCTGAATTTGTTGCATGCAAAACTGAAACCTGTTGTTGGCATGTGAGTTTCAGTGTTTCATTTTGTCACATGTTACAATTTAGTATGTGAAATTTATTGTATTTTTTGAATGCATTACAAATGCCATGAAATGCATGCAGCAGAGCTTTGACAACAGCAGCTTTCTGCTTTAAATGGGAGTTATACACTCGGGTTGCGTTGTAGTCGTGCTACTAATGTGTGTTTGTTTGTTTTTTCTTTTATGTGCACACAGTTAGATTATGCTCTTTCAGTTCAATCTGTCTGCCTTATTCAAATGAAATGTAATTATTTTTGCATTTATTATGAATTGACATTTTAAAAAAGAAAATACACTAAAAAAGAAGGCCAGAAATAGCTTTATATTTTATTAGCTAACATAAAATGTTCATGCTTGTTTCCGACCTACAGGATTAAAAATAAATAAATAAAAAAGGTAATTGCGACTTTTTCTTTCACAATTTGGACCTTTTTTTCCGCAATTCTGATTTATATATCAAAAAAATCACGAAAATCAAAACTACAAGATATACAATCATATACACACAAATATATATTTTCTGAGAAAAAAGGTCAGAATTGTGAGATATAAACTTGCAATTGTGAGGAAAAAGTCGTAATGGTAAGATAAAAAGTAGCAAATAATTTTTAAAAATTGTATTCTGTGGTAAAAAAAAGAAAAAGAAAAAGAAAAAAAAAGAATTGTGAGATGTAAACCCAGACATGCGAGAAGTCTGAATTCTGTGTTTATACAGTATTTTGCAATTCTGAATTTACATCTCGTAATTTTGCTTTTTGTTTACACCACAGAATACAAAGTAAACTGTGACTTTTTATTTTTCTCAGAATTGTGAGAAAAAGTCAGAATTGAGCAGTATAAAGTCACAGTTACCTTTTTATTATTTATTTAATTAATTTTTTTTTTATTCCGTGGTGACAAAACAGGCTTCCATATATATCATACTTGGTGCCTCAATGTGTCTCTTTTAGAGAGATTCTCATCCTGTATTTCAGTGGATCATCCATCAAATGCCACATGAATGACTATGATATACTGTGCAGTTTGTAAGAGGTGCACAGGGTCTTTTCTTGCCAGACTGATTGCTGGTCATCTTCCTCAGGCTGTTTTGTAAATAAAGAACACTGTGATGCTAGCGAGTGTGGCGATCCGTGATTGGCTGCATGCAGATAGCTTTGAAACACTGCTTAAATAATTAGACTTCTTATGTAAATGTCTCACAAGTCAAATACTGTGCTCACATTATCATTCAGAAACATACTATATGCAAATGACTGACATTAGTTCATAATTCATTTCCCAGCCTATCCTTTCATGCATATGAGTTTTGCATAATAGATATGCTGTCATTTGTAACACGCCAAGCACACAAACAGCATGCATAGCTTCTGTAAGAAAGCATATGCATAAATATTTGGCCTGGGTGAAAGTGTGATGAAAGCGAGTGTTTGAAGTTGTAGCTGCAGAGAGAGAGAGGCTTTGTGCCGGACAAGCCAACTGATACAAAAGCAGCGTGGCCAGCTGCATCCAGCTCTGCTCTCTGTAATCTATTATTCAACAGGGACTCAGCTGCCTTCCTGAGGCTTTAAAACCAAGAGAGAACAGGAATGGGGCCGAATAACTTCAGTTCTGTGTGTTTCAGCTCACAATCTCTGTATGTACTGTGCCTTACTAACATATTCACAACCAGTTCTGATTTACCAATTAACAATTCCCATATTATATTATATATAAAAGAACCAAGGCTCAATATGATATAAATGATTGTCTTGTAATGATTTTTGTTTTGTTTTTTTGTTTTTTTGGGCAATTTCAAGACTTGCTTTAACAGCCTTGTTGAGACACATTCCCATATAGTAACTGGAATATCCAAAAGCTTGGTTTTGCTCTGTAGTACCATTCATAAAATTGTTTTACTGTAGCTCTACATTTATCATACAGCTATTCTGCAGGCCAGAAAGATCCTTTAATATTGTATTTTTTTACCCTTAACATATTTTTCATTTTGACAATTCACAATTCTAGCTCAATTAAATAATGCTGACAGAATATTTTAATTTTAATATTTTATTGTTGAACTTAAGAATATTACAACAAAACAATAGCATATTGAAATATTGCCATATTTATATGTAAATGCAGTATATATAAATTTAAAAATAAGATAATTTTAAAGGGGTTTTCAATACATTTTTAAGACACTGTGTATTCCAAAAAATGTCATTTCAATGTCATTAACTTCATAAACAGAATATCATAATCCAGGCAAAAATTAAGATAGATTAGGTGGCCACTTGAATATAACATATAACAACTAACAGTTGGCAATGCACTCTTTAAAAAGCAAAACTGCTTTAATACAATAGTAATGCTTTAATAATGTAGTAATACTGCAGCAATACACTCGTGAGAATGCAATCTTGTTGAGTAATTGTATGGGCCTTCATCACAGATGAAAATTATAATGTTTTATGGCTATTTACATAATGATAACAATGGTGGAATAACAATTACATTCACCGGAAATTTAGAAAAGCTCCAATTTATTTTGGTAATGGATCAATTTGAAGAAATGAAACCCTCTAAACTAGAGGCAGTATAAAATAGGCTATTAGCATTAATGTATGCATATTCGCTCAGAAACTTGACATTGAAAAATTTATTCTGCATAGAAACTGTTCATTTCTATGTCTAGATTTCTGCCATAATAGCTTTGGGCTTTGCTAAACTCATAATAAAGAATCACATTGTCATTAATTATTCATTTCGTTGCTGCAGTGCAACAGTTAATAGGAAGGTTGACACAAATCAATCTTGATGACAAGCATGTGCAGTCTGCTCATGTCTTTAGTATTCTTAAAATAAAAATGTAATGAATACAGGTCATGAGTCTGGATTTGAAAACAAGACAGCAGTTAATGTATACTAAATTTATAAATCAAAACATAATTTGAGAAAACCGCAGTGGTTTAATGTTTTAGTGGTTTACCGTTAAGATGGCTTAGAGTTTTTAAAAAAAGTGTAAAATACCATATTTAAGGATGCATCTAAATAGTCAAAGGGCTTAAGGCCTAACATTTAAGGTGAAAGGTCAAATCTGATGACATAACTTTGGATCTACAGGTTTACATTTTTATTCCCAAATCCCAACTGTTTTTAGTTCAACATTTTGCCGTAAGTGATTCAAAATGCAACATTAAAGCAATGCCTCTCTGAGCATATGGGCCTCTAAAAGTCATTTTTATGTGCATCTTCAAACCCCTGTGGTCTGAAAAAATACAGTGCATCAAATAAAAACAAGCTCTATGTTTCACGGTACAAGATGAGATTTATAACCGCACATTGAAAGTCAAAAAGCGCAGAATTCCCAGTAAAGTTCAGCTAGTGTTTTCCAGAGGACGCTACGGCTTCCGCTTGAGTGCTGACAGAGTGTGTCCAATCCTGTGTGCTCTTAACCTTTTTGACAGAGAACTCTATATAAATTGGCCCAAACTGCCAGTGTCTGGTTTGAGTTCAATGATTATTTATACTGAAACAATACAGTCAGATCCTTCTGCTGTAGCTTATATAAATATGTTGCTCATGTGCTTTTCCCTTAAGGATGAAAACTTGCTTTAAACCCAACTCCCTGCCTCTTACACTATTCTCCACGGCTCAATAGCCTTTGTGTTATTGGCCAAAACCACTGTAGAACTTTTTATGAAGATGATCCAGTCCACAAATCAGTTACGGGTGGGAAAACCGTGCCTATCTCCCATCGTCTGCATGCCTCCCACTATCAAAAAGATCTAGGGCTTTGACTTGTTGGTGAAAAATTCATGTGAGAGGAGTGTTATGCAACTCTAATTCTTAATCTGCTCTTCAGTGTATTTAAAAGCAGGTTTAAACAAAGACTCTGAGAAAAACAGCATTATAGAGACTGGAGACTATATTTCTCTCCTCTATCTCCCATTGTCTGTCTCTCTTTTTTATGTTATTCTTAATATAAAAAGAGGTTTAGCACAATGTTGCGTCAGACTTAAGAGGAGAATATCGAAATTATAAACCTTTAGAGTTATTTTTGGATGAAACACACTGCAGTGGCTTTAGATCTTCACTGTAGACTTTTGTACAGTAGTTTTCTATTTAGAATTGCCCTTTTCTCTTTAGCAGATCAGTTCTATCCACAAATAAATGGTGTGCGATAATGGCTAAAAAAAAAAAAGGGTTCAAAACCTTGTTTTTGCCTAAAATAATGATTTATATTTTGAGCCGTCAGGTCGGATTTGAAGGGAAATTTCAGTCATTCGTCAGTAAGCAAAGAAAAAAAGTTTCTGTGGTGCTACTTACTTGCATAGATGACACATTTTCACTGGAATATACCTTGTGGGACTTTCTTCTTACTGTCAGTAGGTCTTAGCTGGTGTATAGAATTACAAATCTGCTCTGATATGGTGATTTCAAACACCTATACTATCAGATTTATCTGCACATAACAACATGCTGAAGCACAATGACATAAAAACAACTTCGTAACTTGTAATTTTAAGTTTCAACCACAGATATTCACAAAACCATGCGAGTATGAGTGTATGAGGCTTACACAAATTGTGCTTTCATCTTCTCATGGATGATGACACCTGAACCATTTTTAATAGAGCAATATGAAATGACATACCAGATGAAAGAAGCACTCCACACATTAGCTTTTTAGTGATAATGTAAACATAATTCAGTTCCAAACCCTGACCCCAAAGCACCTGCAAAATTAGAGCGCTGCCCTCATTATGATGGAAATTGTATTAGTATTATTTCCATCTGTACGATTCAGAGCAAGCCTCAGCACAACACTCCTTATTTTGCTGATGAAACTGCGAGTGTAATTCTTTTTTCGCCAATAATGAACGGCATCAGATAGATTCACTGGTTCTTTGGGGGTATGTTTTTCCCTAAAATAAAGAAACAAATAATTCTCTTTGAAAGAGGAAATTCATGCACTGTATCCTAAATTCTGAATGAAAATGTTCACAGATATAGCTGAATAAGTCAGGTCCTCTAAATATAATATGAAATATGAGCAGTTTATTAAATAGTAACGTTTTATTGTTAAACGACAATTGATTCGTTTGTAAAATTTATTTGGTTGCTACACAAGGAAAGCTTGTGGTGCTATGCAAAAAAAAAAAAAAAAAGCATAACAAGCTGTTTTTAGGTGCTGTAACCAAAAATAAGCTTCATAAAATTATAATTTACAACATCAATAGAGTCTTACTCTTATCATGCTTGCAAATAGTGTTCAAAACACCATTTCAATCCGCAATAATAAATCAATTTCATTTGCTGTACAGTAGTGTCCTCCAGTGGTAAAAATGGAAAATTGACAACATAACTTCTGATTTATGTTCTAATTTCTATTCCTCCTGTATGGCTGTCCTTGAAGAAGATGAGTAGGAGTGAGATGAAGAAGGAGGAGGCAGACAAATAAAGCAGCAGAACCCTTTTCTAATGAACTAACACATATATTTTAACATTTGTTACATACTGTATTAGATAAGAGCGGTGCAAGAGTTACGCTGGGTTTCAAAATGATCTACTCACGGGATCTTGGAGTTTTCTCTTTCAGGATAATTTAGCGCTGTAGGGCCATGTCACCATGACAGCTGACCCCGCCTCTCTGTCCTGACAGGCTAGTTTTGGATTCTTTCAATAAAAGCCCTTTGATTGCGCACTGGGGCACCTCAGGGTTCCCTGAATGGCTGTCAGAGCTGTCAGAGTGATAGACGGGTGGGTATTTTACCTCAGAAAGTAACAAGCGAGGCGTTAACTCTACAAGTGTAAGACCTCTGCCATTCAAATGGTAACCTCTCTCAGGCAGATATATTCACTGCTTAAAACCAGACAGCTGAACAAAAGTTGATTGAGATATACCCATCTATAGCATCTCTGTAAAACTCCACATAAATTAAAGATTCTTTTATTAGGCATACTCAAAATATTTAAATTCAGGTTGGGTAATCTGGTTAAGATGATGTATGAGTGTTAAGGAAAGATAATGCATTAGCAGTCAGACAGAAACCATGTTGTTTTATTATTTAAAACTCTATGACAGTCTGTAATGCAAAAAACAAAACAAAAAAAGTGAACTGAAATGAACTGGATAATGACACTAACTTTACAACATTGATACCTTTATTTAACTGAACAAACACTGAATAAAAATTAAACTGACTTTAGCTGAATAATACTATTGCCATCTATATATGGGATTACATCTCTGCCACAATTCTGCACGCGAAAGATCATATTTTGAGCACACAAAAGTGCGTTTTGCACGCACGCGAACTGAGTTCCCTTTCATGGGAACTTCGAACTGCGTCCTCCTTTGTGCAGACCTTCTCTTTTGCGTGTGCAATGTTTCACTAGCTTGCTCACCTGATGCCCGCCCTCAGTTCTCTCTAAATGCCAATGGCTCGCTTGCTCAACAAAGCCCAGCATTACAATATGCCATAATTCCAGCCAATCAGAGAAGAGGCTGCTAAATTCTGATTGGCTGCCTTGACAACCAATCACAACATTCCTTGCATTACCTCGACAGCAGAAGAGGAAAAACACAGTGCATGCATAATTATTATGCAAGTTGATATTCTGATCATATTTTTTTCCAAGCACATTTTATTAATTCCAAATGACATCAATCTTAATAACTACTATTAATCTTGTATTTAATCATTTATAATTGATATATAATTATTCATGAAGGCTGGAAGTGAAAAATGTCCTATTTAGGTGTGCATAATAATTTAGCAGATTTTCTTTTACAGATAAAATGAGCCAAATAAAAAGAGATTTAACTCAGACTGAAAGTCAAAAATTATTAAATGCCCATGAGAAATATTAAAAACTAATACAATACTAGAAATTGCAACGTTAATGCATAACCAATGGACAGCAAAATGTTCAGTGGGTCAGCAGGGTCAGTCAAAAACATGTGGAGAAGAAAAGATGCATGTTAACTGCAAAAGAATTAGGAATTAAGGTGAAGAATTAGGTGTGAAATCACCAGGAACCATTTAGTCTCCAGCGCCACCATTTTCCAGAACTGCAACCTACCTGGAGTCTCCAGAAGTACAAGCTGTCAGGTTCTCAGAGACTTAGGTTAAGAATAGAATCCTACAAAATGACCCCTACTTAATAAGAATCACATACTGAAGTGTAGTAAAATGCTTGAAAACTGATTTATATATATATATATATATTAGGCTTTATAGACAGATAAGTTGAGAGTGACTCTTGAAGGACCAGCACCACATCCTCTTGTACCACTGTTTGAAGAATTTATCTTCCAGAATCTGGCAGTAAGTTTTGGGAGTTCATTTTTAGTCCATCTCGAGATTTTATCTGTAGAAGATAACCTGCTTAATAATTATGCACACCTGAATATAAGGCGTTTTCACTTCCAGCCTTCATGAACAATAATATATAGGTTATAAGTTATTAAATACAAGTTTAGTAGTAGTTATTAAGATTGATGTTGTTTGGAATTGGTAAAATGTTCTTGGAAAAAAATATAATCAGAATATCAACTTGCATAATAATTATGCATGCACTGTATTTTCACTCTTCCGCTGTCATCAGCAATGCAAGGAATGTTGTGATTAGTTGTCAAGGC
>NW_015633594.1:687559-703221 GCF_001515625.1 Sinocyclocheilus rhinocerous
ATTGGTTGTCAAGGCAGCCAATCAGAATTTAGCAGCCTAGTCTCTGATTGGCTGGAATTATGGCATATTGTAACTCTGGGTTGTGTTGAGCAAGCCAGCCGTCGGCATTTAGAGAGCACTGAGGGCGGGCATCAGCTGAGCAAGCTAGTGAAACGTTACACACGCAAAAGAGAAGGTCTGCACACATCCAAAAACTTATTTTAAATGCAAAATTGATTTTAGTGCCCTCGAAATGCTTTTTTCTTTGCAAAACGAACATTTTCTCCACAAAACTCCGATCGCGCGCGTGCAAATTGCACTTTTGTGCGCTCAAAATATGATCTTTCGCGCGCAGAATTGTGGCAGAGATCTAACCCTATATCTATAGAGTTGCTTTAGCTGAATTGAGCTAGTTTCAAAATTTATGAACTTTGCAACACTGATACAGTTCTTGAACTGAATTGAAACAACACTGAAATTGAGCTGAATAATGACACTAGTGCCTTCTGTAGAACTGTTTTACAGCTGAAATTTAATTTGTTTCATAACTGATGAATTTTACAACATTAACACTATTTTCCCGTTTATTAAAGGGATAGATCACCCAAAAAATGAAATTTCCACAGTATTTTTTGTGGAAGTCAATGGCTACAAGCAACTGTTTGTTTCCTAACATTCTGCAAAATATCTTCTTTTGTGTTCAACAGAAGAAACTCATACAGGTTTGGAACAACTTAATGGTGCGTAAATGATGACAAAATGTTACAAAATTCATCAGTTGTGAAACATTCAATTTCAGCTATAAAGCAGTTCAACAGAAGGCAGTAGTGTCATTATTCAGCTCAATTTCAATGTTGTTTCAATTCAGTTCAGTAACGTTGTCAGTTTTGCAAAGTTGCCAGTATCCTTTGACTTCCATAGTATGAAAACATTACTGTGGAAGTCACTGGCTACTGGCAACTGTTTGGTTTCTGCAACAGAAGAAAAGGGTGAGTAAGGGTGAGTAAATGATGACAGAATTTTCATTCTCAGGAGAACTATCCCTTTAATATGAAGCTAATTTGAAACAATACCTGTATTAAAGTGCTTTATAAATAACTGTGACTTGACTAAAAAGTGTTGCTTATCATTTAAGACACCCCAGGCAAAAAAGGGTAAAAAATAACTAATAGACTCCATCATACATCTAATTGATCACATTAAGTGCTGCAAACATTTTCTGAAATGTGCAAATTATGCAGTATCTAATTAAATATGCACTAATTTGTATACATTTCCAAAACAGAAATCTGAACATCAGATAAAGTCAGGTTAAAAAAAAAATAAAAAAAATTTAAAGACACATATTGTAATTGAAATCTACAGATGCAAATTGCTAAAGTTTAATAAATAAACAATTGAAAAACAACATGTTGTGAAAAGCCAAAAAGCCATAAATATCAAAAACTATGTTTTTGCATGTAGTGTCTTGCCTTAAGAAGAATAAACAAGCCATTTGGAGGAAAAAAGACAAAGGGAAAGTAAAGGGCATAAAGGGCATAAAGGCCAAGGAGTCTCATAGTCTGCAGATGCCCAGTGGGTCATATTAGAAGCTCAGCTATATGAACAGCGATTGGCCAGATATAGACCCAGGGTCTGGTGATGGTCTGTTTCCTGTCGTCTGTGGAAGATAATCTTTCTTCTGTATATGAATATTTTAACAAGGTCAGAAAGATAAAGGGCACTTAATGACCCTAATGCATTTTACTTATTGATCTACATATTGTACAGACAAACATAAGCTAAGCGCTATATTCATCGCATAATAAGTGATTTGTGAAGGGAGAACATTTTGACAAAGCCTGATAGGTTTACCACTGTGGAAACTATAAAGAAAAATGAACATACATATACATCAGTGGCCAGCTTTATTAAAATACTGTCCCCACATTAATGCTTTCAGTGGAGGTGAAAAGCACCATTTGGATTAGGGTGAACTCACCACAAAAGAGTGAGCTGTTGTGTTTGATTTCCACCAGCAGCTGCTGTACTGTTTTCAACACAAGGCATGTCTGTTTTGTGTTTCACACAGAGTCGCAGTTCAAGGTAACATGAAGCGGTCCTCGGCTCCCAGCAGCCTCATTAGTTCTCTAATGCTCTAATCTGTGTGGTCTGTGAGACTGGCCACTCAATAAGGCTGACTTATCTGGGTCTAACATATGGCTGTCCCTGTGCTAACATTTGGACAGAGAAGAGACAAAATGTTTTAGTAGTGCATGTGCTGGATCAAAGAGCAACGCACAGAGGCCTCCGGCCTCAATGAAAAAAAATACAGAGCTTACTAAACATGCATGAAAAGACAGCATTTCTCTTTCATGCTGCAATGTAGTAGTGTTGCCAAATAACTCTGTATAGAGAACATTAGAAGACCATCTGTGTGAAAAGAATGGTTGGAAACTAAGTCAAAAAAAAAAAAGGTAAAAAAAAAAATAAGTAACATAATTAAGGAATATTCTGGGTTCAGCAGGCCCACGAGTTAAGCTCAATTAAAAAACATTTGTGGCATTATACTGATTACCACAAAAAATAATTTCCACTGAATAGGACCAGTTTATAAACATTATAATACAGTTTTAAAAGTGTGGCCTCAAGATAAAAACAATATGTATGTGAATGTGATTTTAGTGTTAAAAAACACCAACCTTAGACTTTTTGTGTACAGTAACACATTCAACCCTAGAACCCTAGAAGAAATATTTCATAAAATTATATATGCTTCACATGTCTCATTCATTTCTTGTGTAGGGGCTTGACCAAACCATTGATGTAAATTTTTTTAATAATGATAATAACAATATATATAAATATATATATATATAGAGAGAGAGAGAGAGAGAGAGAGACTTTTCTGACTTCTTTTCCAGTAAAAATCTAATCTAAAAAACTACAAATCTAAATCTAAAATTAAAACATTATAAATTTACATTAGAAACAATACTGCATAAGATATTAGGATATGTTTTCATAGACTATATACTTTGAATATAAGTATTATATTATCTAAGCATTTTGTTTTGCTGCACTGATCACTGTTTTCAGCTTTATAGACGAATTCAACTCTTTAACTGATTAACCTTACACAGTTATTGATCCAAACTGAATCAACAATGAACTGATTTCAGTTGAATAATGACTGTTTACTATTGTTCTCTTTTTAGAGCTGCTTTACAGCAGAATAGAATTCTGTTTGCATCACATTTCCTGTTTTTCACTGTAATACTCCTTTGAAACAATCTGTATTGCACAAAGTACTGTATAAATAAAGGTGATTTGTATTAAAAATACTGTAAATTCTCTGAAAACAAGTCTTAATATCTATGTATTAAATCTATATAATATCTACAATATGCAGTATGGCATTTTTAGATATATTAGCTGGAGATTTTGACAAAATTAGACAAGGATTTTCTGCAGTGGTGCAGCAGTTAGCATATGATACATTGAGCTGTGGTGCTGATGTGGGTCAAGTCTGCATTCACTCTGTTCTATATTTGTACAATAAAGCACGAAACCCAAAAATAACATAAAAAAGAACAGTTTGTAAGTTTCCCTCCAAAAATGGCCACTTCCTTTGCAAGTGTACCATTCTCAATCCGATCTGTAGCCTACTGTCTTTTTCTCTATGAACTGGGCTTCATCCAAACATGACTTTGAACTGAAAGTATTTCACTGGTATTTCATCATCTCTTTTGCCTGGCAAGGAAATGGAGGGAGAAAGGACAAAAAGACATGTCTTCCTCTAGTAAGGGAGGATCTCCACTCCTCAACTGATGTGTCCATGATTAAGAGCTCACCCCAGCACCCCCTTTTTTGTCAAATGGTCATCAACATATAACTCACTTTGCTGGACAAACAAGGACCAGATCTGAGCAACATCTAGGCAACCTAAAGCATGTCCTCCTCCTCCTCCACCAGGAGGATCTAAAGATGTTCAGTCGCAGGGTTGGGGTGATTGTGCCCGCGGTGGGAGATCACAGTGAAGATTCAGAGTGATTCACGGGAGGTGCAGAGGCTGGAGAATGTGTGGATAGAGCAGCGTTATTTACACTAGTGCACCATCTGAGACATTCGCTCGTCCGATCCTCCCTACAATACACTTATCTGACCTCCAACACACACAAAGAGAGAGCTGTGCAACAAAAGAAAGATGCATTCAAATGCCTAGACTTCTCCTTTCACTCTCTTTCTCTTCTTTATTCTATTTACCTAGAGATTTGTTTAAAAACTGTATTTTTTAAAAGTTTTTCTTTTATATCTTTACCTTTATTTACTCATTTAAAATGTTCAGCATTTGAACAGTAAAAGAATGTACCAACGCTACAGTAAAAACCTTTTAACTGGTTAACTGTGAGATGCCTCAGTGTATACTGTAAACTTTTTTTTCTGTAAAATGCTGTAAAATAGGTAACACCTTATTTTTAGTCCACTTTGGACATTCTACTAACTACAAGTAACTACCAGTCATTAGAGTATTAGCAGAATATCTGCTTTTGATAGTCCCTCAATAGACATTCAACTGACTATTAATAACTTTGCAAGTACGTCAACTTATTTAGGGTTACTACTCTAACCCTAAACCTAACCTAACAGTCTACTAATACTCTAATGAGAGTTAGTGGACATGCATTTACAAAAATCCTTAAAGTTAGCAGAATGTCTAAAGTGTAGTATTTAGTATACAATACTAAAGTATTGTATTGAAAAAGATACAGGTACTTTTATGGTTTATGAGTCATCTTATAATTGATGGTGAAAAGCAATAAAAAGACATTCACATTCAATTAAATTGTATATTCATTATTTTATCAGCTATGTACAATAGAGTATAATATGTTATGTTTAGTTGTTTTTTATACCATTTTTTGTGTGTTACCCTGATGGAGTTTTGTGTTTGTTTTAGTAACTGTTAGTTATTAGCCAATGTAAAGGCCCATTTTTAGTCGTTGCATTATCATGGTGCATGGCCATCAGTATTTTTAGATGCATGTCTAAAATTTGATGACAGTTTATGAAATATATGATTATGAACTTTAAGCATTGCAATATACCAGATATATTTCCTTCAGTACAATGCATTCAGCTGGCTGTGGGCAAAGGACCGGGGATGCCTGAGCTCTCTGCATGTCTCTCTGCTCTCTCTCTGACCTTAAAACAATCAGAGCAAACACACAGAGGCCCCTGAGAGAGCGCAGACCCCTACTGTGTCCTCAAAACCTGCACTCTCCAGCGTGCAGCCTTAATCAAACATACTGTCATGCTGTTTACTAGAACACACAGGGGAAACAAACTGTAGGAGCCCCTAAGTCTCAACATTAACCAGGACCATCTGAGCGTGTGTGTTTATGTGAGTAAATGTCTACATTTTTAGAAGATCACATAGTCCACTGATTATTTACTGTGTATGCTTGGTAAAGACATCCTAAATGCTTATGTTTCATTTATTTTCTGTGTTCGATATATATTTGCGTGTTTGAACAAAAACAGAAGTCTGTGTGCGACTGCTTAATTTCCTGCTGCAGAAAGCCTGTTTCCTGAGCTGTGTGGAGCCCAAATGTGGCTCCTCACAGAGGGAATTCAGAAAAGGATCAGTTGCACTTGTTACATCTCAGGTTTCCCTCTCCCCACCCCCTTTACTTCCCTCACACAGGACTGAATTCTCAGCTGCAAGCAATTACTGCAGGGACTCACTGACTAACAACTTCCAGATTGCCTCTTGATGGCTCCCAAATTGACAAAGACAGTCTGGAGTATGGACAATGTAAATCCATTTCTAGTTTTGTCAGTTCCAGACAGCTGGTCGGGCAGACCAGAGGCTGTGGCTTTGAGAACTCAGTGGCAATCTTAACATGAAGACAAATTTTAATGCAACCTTTCCATCTCATAGAAATTCTCTCTGAATTGCAAATATTGTAGAGTCAAGAAAATATCTGGCAGTTTCTCAAGACACTATGTTCAAGCAGGGGCTGACACGTAGAACATATATCAGTTTGGGCTCTACTGTGCAAGTGTGTTAATGTGTCATTCACACTGATTGCATGACATATTAATGAATAAACAAATCTGATACACTGTTTTAAAAGAACCTAACTAAAAAAAACTTTCAAACTCAAAGGTAAAAACGGGAGGATGCCGTGCACTAGTAGTGATTTTCACATTGCTATGCATCTTGATTACATATCCAATGTTTATTTTGTTCCCTTAATCTAACTGAAACACTTTTACTCTGATTAGTTTAATCTTTGATGGAATTGTACAGATGTTGAATTTCTCTATGGACTACTGAACTGTTATTATTGTTGGCTTATTTGTTTACGGACTTCAGAAAGAGCAGAAGTAAGACTATCCATTGACAATGTGATGACTGGAGTCCTGCCATATTGCTGGAAGCAGTCGTGAGGACGGAAAGTTTTCTCAAAACGCATGAGAGAAGGAATGGCCTGCAGCCGACGGCTGTCTTGTTCAATTAGAGAGTCAGAGGGGAGACTGTCAGAGGAAAAACATGGCGCTGTGGTTTCGTCATGTGCTTAAGACAAAAGAGGGCCAGATGAATACGTGTATTAGTTTTAGCAGAGTGTAAATTTGACATGCATTCTATAGAGATTTTGCTCTTATTCATTATTTCAAAAGGTAAATTGGTGGAATACCATAGTAGTGAGACTGGAAGCAGAGTACAAAATACCTGCAGTGTTCACAGTTTATACCCTGCTGGAAAATTCAGTTTAAGATGGTGTTAGCTGAAAGTGGGAACTGGTTTCTAGATGATCCACATAGGTTCAAGGTGGACTGTTATTAATAAAGCTGGTCATGCCATTTTTAGGCAGTCAAGCTTGTTTCAGCAAGCTTAGACTAGCAAATAACCAGCTTGGACCAACTAATGACCAGTTTAGACCAACTATTGAACAGCTTGGGCCAGCTAATAACCAGCTATTATATGACCAGCCTGAAGCATGTACAAACCAGCTTGGACCAGTTGATGACCAACTTCAACCAGCTTGATTCAGCTAATGGCCTGTTTAGATCAGCTAATAACCAGCTTAGATCAGCTAATGACCAGCTTGGACCACCTAATGATCAATGACCACTTAATCACCAGTTAATGACAAGCTTGGATCAGCTAATAAGCAATACAGACTGACTAATAACTATTGGAACAACTGAAAACTAATTTGGACCAGCTAATGACCAGCTTAAAGGATATAAAAACCAGCTTGGACCAGCCATTGACCAATTTTAACCAAATAATAACCAGCTTGCAGAAGTTAATGACCAGTTTATATCAGCTAATGACCATCCTGGACCACCTAATGATCAGTTTAGACCAGTTAATGACCCATTTGGATTAGCTAATACGCAGTTTAGACCAGTTAATAACTAACTTGAACCACCTAATGATCAGTTTAGACTAGCTAATACGAGCTTGTTAATGGCTAGTTAATGATCATCACGGCCAGCTAACGACCTGCTAATGTTCTTAAAAATCATCTTGGTCACTTTAAAGTATGACCAACTGTTAGCTAATGAACAGTTTAGACCGGCTAATGACCAGCTTATGATCAGCTAATAGTTAGCGTAGCCCAGCTAATGACCAGTTAAGACTAATTAATAATCGATTTGGACTAGCTAATAACTAGCTTGGACACCCTAATTGTCAGTTTAGATCAGTTGATGACCAGCTCTAAACTAATGACCAGCTAATTGCCATTTGGGACAAGCTAATGACCATCTTAGACCAGCTTTTTAACAAATAATTATATTGGACCACATAATAGTTACCAGTTAATGACTAGCTTGGATCAGCTAATAAGGAGTTTATCCCAACTAATATCTATCTTGAAATAGCTAATGGCAAGCTTAAACCAACTAATGATCAGTTTAGACTAGCTTATAACCAACATAGGCCAGCTAATGACTAATGATCATCGTGGACCAGCTAATGACCTGCAATTTTTTTTTTTTTTTTACATTTTTTTTTATTTATTTAAATTAAGCTTAAGCTATGACCAACTGGTAGTTGATTTGTTGCTGGTCCACAATGGTCTACTAGCTTGGATCAGTCAGAAACTTGTTCCAAAACACATCTACTAGTTTAATACATGTTACAGTATGTTGCACAGCTGTCAAAGCAATTCACCAACATCAAATAAATTCTTTGCTTTAAATTAAACTCTGAGAACATGAAACCCCTAAACAGCACACTGCATGATTATAAAGCTATCACCGAAAAAAGAACACAACATAAGAACATATACATTTCACATAGGAAGACATTTGAAGCAAACGCTGAACACAAAACATTTCTCATCTTTAAAGACATGTTCTTCTTGACACAGTAATGACTGCCTGAGAGAGAAAAGAACAACCCATGAAGGCTTTCTGATCAGAGCCAAGCCACAAGCTGCCTGTATAATGACTGTTTCTCTAATTCTTGACCAGCATATCCAATCTCATTGGCCAAAAAGCCTGATCACACAGAACAGCTTGTGAGGCCCGAGGGTGAAAGGACTGAAAACAGAGCTTGGCACTGATTGCTTCTAACACACCGATTTCGGGTTCAAAGCGCACAGCTGTGAGAGAGAAACAGAGCCCCGAGCCTGGAAGGTCAACAGACAGTGTACGAGGGGCTGGGGCATGAAGCGATCCACCCAGAGACAGCCAGCAGCTGCGGACTGACAGCGTGAGCTGGCTGGACCGCACTCCTCTCTCACCATACAAAGACATCACGCCACATTGCTGTCATAGCTGTCAGTGCACCGACCAGCTCGTTAACAAAGGAAGAGCCAATCAGAGCTCTGATGCACACAATATTGACAAGAGCGTGAAGACTTTGAGTCCTTAAGTAGCCAATCAACACGGCAGACCAGACAGAAGTTAATTAACCAGATTTCTGTGAAAAGGGAGAAAGTGATTGTGACATCAATACAAAGGCAAATGAAAGGTTTGATCGACTGAATCGCTTAATAAGGGATGCGATTTAGCATTCACACAAAGGAAGTAGCTTATGATGATATACAATCGGCTAATTACAGGTTGCTAGACTTTTGTTTAAAATGTGATGTTATTTTTTCATAACTTCATGGGCTAAACACCCAAAAGTAAGACATACTGTAGCCTAGTTGTGTATGTTTCACCAATGTGTGTTTCAGAATCGCCCACCTTGCCTTGTTTTCACTGCAAGGGCAATGAGAGTTTAAGCACGCAGTCTTTTTGTGTGTTTTCATGCGTTGAGCGTAAATAGAGCTATTTTGCCATTTGCGCAATATTTATTTGTGGAAGGAAAGAGGTTGACATGTTGTGGACGTTCAGCTCATAAAAGGGCTCACTCAGGTCCTGTCCCCGAGTACGTTCCCGTCACACGCTTCTTGACGTAAATTATTCCCGTCAAGTGAAGATATACTTTAATCATTTCATGCAAAATATTGCCTCTGGCCTCTGGTTTGTGTAAAGTAATAAATTCTGTTTGGAGCATGCAATGTTTTATCCAAAATGTCGCTGTGACAGTTTAAAGACTCTGAAATTACAGTTAATTAAAGAAACCTTATAGTGAACCTCACTGTGATTGGCAGGAAAAAGCGTGAGCATCGTTTGGTGAGTTTCCGCTTGTCAGAAATGTATACAATATCAAAATCAGTGCAAAGTAATCTGACAGAATCAACAAAAATATGTCACAATATTTACAGCACAAGAATTCAAAGGCTGCAAGTCAACTACAGGTTTATAAGTATAAATGTTACGGGGCTGACGAGACGTGAGACGTGTGGATCCATATGCAAAGCTTTATTTAGCAGAAGACAGAGACGTGGTCATCACAGGCAGGGTCAGAACACAGGCAAACAGGTATATGGTGGGCAAAACACAAGAATAGTCCTAGGGCTAGCGCAGGTCGACGATCGGCAGACAGAATCAAAAAAGGGGCAAGACAAAAGGGGTGAATCCAGGGAACCAGGTGAAGATCAAAAACCGGAGAAAACAGGCTAAGGCTAAGGCTAAGGCAAAAGACTAGGGCTCCGTAAAGTAGCTATCTGGGGAAAGATAATCGCTGAAACAATACTCGGCAGAGGGAAGGGAACAGAGTGAGTGTTAAATAGTGAGGAAGTGATATGAAACAGCTGGGTGCAATCAGTGTAAACAGGTGTGTGCAATTCGTGCTGAGTGCAATCAGTGCAATGCATGATGGGAAATGTAGTCCGGGGTGATGTGCAACAGTGTGTAGTGCGAGAGTCAATGAAATGGAAAGTTCATGGACCGGATTCGTGACAATAAAAAAGTACAGAACTTGGGCAAAGTGCTTTGAAATGTAGACTTTGTATTCATTTTGGTTTCATATAGTTTTGAAAAACTTTTAGATAATTGTCATGTGATGTAACAAACTAATAAAAAGTAATAACATATTTTCATTACACCTTGTGTTCCTGTAAGTGCACACTAAGATTAAGATATCATTATTTAAAAAAAAAAAAATCGATGAAGTATATTTTTCAATTAAATTAAATGTTTTTTATTATTCATAAATATCATTATACTGTATATTTGGGGAGTCACACTACATGACATTCTAGGACATGAACTAACCTTTCCATTTCATAAAAAAGGTCTAATATTTAAAGATACTTACTGACATCCAGTCACAGGGATCTGTATATTATTTCATTTAATGTAGAATATTTAAGTTTTAGTTGTTGTTTTTTTCATGTTCCTAATGTTGGGTACAGCACCACACCACATAACCTTGATTTTGTCAGACAAAAACAATTTAAATAGAAAGCTGAAAAGTAAAAAAAAATTATAAGATATATATATTAAAATAAAATTTAATGCTGTAATTAAATCATTCTCATCTTTGAAGATTCTTGAACCACTGAACCATTCTCTTCATTGTATTTTAAGTCATTGTATGTATGATTGATTGTATGTATCAATCATACATTGTACGTATAAATGTGTTTTAATGTATTTTTGTATAAATTAATAGATCTGTATCCCAAAATAATAATAATATTAATAATAATAATAATAATAGTAATGTCATTGAACCCCATTAAGAATGTAACAAAGTGGAGGCAAATTTGCTAAATTTATATATATAATACAGCATACACAAAGCTTCATGCCATCCATTCTGAACTGATAACTGATTCAGTAAGAGTATTTAAAAAGAGTAGCAAGATCCCTGATTGTGTTGGGGCTGTGTTGTCCTCAGTGGTGTTTGAGCTTCAGAGTCACGCATGTCTCAGGCTGTGAGGGCACACATCTCTCCCATTCCCAGGGTTTATTATTACAAATAACCACTTCCATCTGCACGCTGACACTCAGTGGGGCACGGAGCCAGAACAGATGCATACCAGTCTGTCCCTCTCCCGGTGAGAGTGGGTCTGTCAGCAAACCCTCTCCTCTGATCCTCTCTTTAAAACCACTGTGGACATAGTGATGAAAAATAAGAAATGGACTGGTGGAATTTAGTTTTTGATAGTCTTGCTTCTCTCTTTTTCGGTCATCGTCCTCTGTTACTCGCCTGACCCTCACCTTCCACCCTGTGCCGCTTATCTGTCAGTGATCCCTCATTCTCCTGACTGTGATTGGCAGCCTTTAAGGGAAACTCTCCAACCAGAGTGGAGGAGGTCCCGGTACAAAAGAAAGTCACCACAAAACAAACAATCTGATGAGAATGTGGCATTTTGCTAACTCGGTGCTGAGTCCAACAAAGGCATGAGAATGGAGTATGGGAGTGTAAATGTTATATGAAACTTTTTTTTTGTTGTTGATAAAATGCTTTTTTCTATTCCAACAGTAAACATGTAAACAAAATGTAAACACTGTGGATCTGTTTTGCTATAAAACATTTCCTTTGTTTGTTTAAGCATCACCAGCCTGACATGGACACACTGGCTTAACCAATGGCATCAGTTTGGGGCGGGACTAGCTGTTTGGCCATCCAATGGCAGATGAGGTGAGTATCCAGAAAACCTGGGGCAAGTTCAAGCTCAAACCGGTGAGCAACGTTTTGCTACGGTTTCCGGTTTGAACAACACTTTCCTGGAAACGGTGTGCAGCGGGGTTTGAGATACACTTTCTCTTGTTTGGTGGGTGTGTCAAAAATGTCAGCCCAATCAGCAACAACATGTATATAAACAACGCGGTATTAAAGAGACAGCTCGCACAATGTAATTAACATCAAAATAAATTCACAAGTGCAAGTATATTGTTTGCACGTTTATTTACATTAAAGGCAAAATAACTGAAATAATAAGGGCACAAGTATAGATCTGGAACTTCTTTAAGTCTGTCTAAATATCATTTAGTAATTGCAATGTCTTCTGGTCCATATCCATATGTGCTAGACACTGATTAATGTAACAAAAAATACTATACATTTTTATATATTTTGCTAGGCCTATTGTATAGTGGAGTGACACTTTCATAAACTTTTCTATACTCCTCTAATTATATAATGGTAAATATTACAATAAAATAGCACAACAACAGTGATCAGCAATAATGATAAGCCTAATACTCACAATAAAAATAATAAGGTCATATAGATCATAACACAGTCTCGGAGGTAAGAAGTGGATTATCCTTCACCTGACATGTTTGTCTTTTCATCCTGAAATGCGAGGCAAATGTTGGATCACAATAATTAGGAACCACAGTTTCCACAAACCCCTTCAGGCTCTGAAAATTCTTCAAAAAGAACACAAAGAATGGTCTAATGGCCTTCATAGTTGCAACTCTTGCGTCATCAGAACAGTGTGTTCAACGCACCACCGTTTCCGTTTAATCCGTTTAAAGCACTGTTTTGTTGGGGCTGAACGCAGCCCTGATACCAAGATAAAGGACTGGGGGTCTGGGAAAGCTATAAATATAACATTAAAATAATTATTGATTATATATATAATTTCATAAAATATACATAACAGAAAAATGTTGTTCTGTGTTTGGAACAATGCTGCTAAATTTTAAACACTCGGAAATATGTATTTATTCAAAGCCTAGCTTGGCTGAAACGCATAGTTTCCACCAAAAATAAAATAAAATAAAAATAAATAAATAATTTACCAAATGCTTCAAAAGTCATCGGCTGTCGGTTGAGTATATTCAGGAACTGGGAAGGACAAACAAACAAATAAATACATAAATTAGATTTATTAAATAAAAGTGAGGCTTTTTCAAATTAGCTTATAATTATCTAAAAGTGAAATCAATTTATGGCTTATAGAGTTTTACATTTTCCAACTAGTTAATGTTGGGCTTAGATTTAAAACATCTATACTAATATGCTTCAAAAGTCATATATATAAAAAACCTTCAAAGTGACAGTAAGATCAAAATCTAAATCCTTGTTTTCGGGTTGGGAGTTCAGCCTTCCTGGACTGTATACAGTTCACCACAAGATGGCGCTATAGACGTAAATATGCCACGCCATGCGAAAGTAAACAAACCTTATGTGTGCAAATAAATGGATTGTTTATGAATTGGGCAGAAATTCGACTTCTTCGTGAAACCACTTTATGTTTTTATTTTTTATCACTCTTTAGGTAGATTTCGCTTTCGCCTGTGTTTTCCATGCCCTGTAGCAGTCTTCCAAATTACCGTAAGCACCTTTTTTTCACATGCTGTGGTTTGGTTATTAGCAGATCTTACACGTGGTTTATTTTAAGCTCATAAAAAAAAAAGAAGAAAAAAGCCGGTATAGTAGAATATGTTACACAAGAAGTTAAAGACCAGAGTGGGAATCTTTACTATGATTGTAGTGATGAAATTGTGATCGACCACTGATAAATTATTGGCCTGGTTATTGGGAAGGATTTATACCAGCCTTGTGCTCACCACAAGACTAAAAGAGAGGAATGAACTTGTAAAGTGCAACAATCAATGTACACTGTTCAGTTAGAGTTAAAAACAATATTTATTTACTTACATATTTTCATACATGGTTTGAAAGGTTTGTGCAATATTATTAATGTTTTTGTAAAGACTATTTTAAAACAGTGAATTGCTTTATTTATTTTTTTCTCAGCTAGATGCATTTGGCTTTGTGTGTTCAGCCCAAGCAACATCGAGCGTATTTTGCAGTATTAAACACGTATTTATACCGATTTCATCAGGCTCCGAAAATTCTTCAAAAAGAGCACAAAGAATGGCCTTCTCAGCTGCCATAGTTGCAACTCTTGCGTCATCAGAACAGTGTGTTCAACGCACCACCGTTTCCGTTTAAAAAACGTTTTGCACCGTTTTGTCGGGGCTGAACGCAGCCCTGATTTTTGCAAGTCTATTTGATCAAGGCTTTGTGAAGAAAAAAATAAGAATTTGCACACATATTTTACACACTGTAAACACTGTAAATAATAAAAATTACAATTTCTCAGAAATATATACATGAGAATAACATAAAATTTGATTTCTTCCACAAAATGTTTCAAAAAAAACTTTTTTTTTTTTAAACTTACATTGAAAGTGAATTGTGACTAGTTGCTGTCAAGGTACAAAAAGGGCAAAAAGTGCTCCAGATGACAGATGGTCCAGAGTGCTATATTCCGAACCATATGGCAATATATATTAAATATATATTGTAAGCAGTGAATTCAATGAAATGTATTTTTGAAATTGAAAATATATTTAGCTTCAACCTTCATAAACCAAAATATGTTTACAATGTTTTTTCAGAGATATACAAAAAATGGCCATATATGTATGTAAATATAAATATTTACATATAAATGTAAATATAATAATTATTTTTTTTTTGACTTATCGGGAGTCCTCTAAAGACATTCAATAACTTGCAATACAATAAAACTGGTGTATATTCATATCTGGTACATCATGTTTAGTTACGAGTCACACAAGAAGCATTATGTACAACGACCTTTTCAAATGATGACATAACAGCTTGTCAATATCAGCTTAAAATGTGTTATTTTCCTCATACAAAGCTATCATATTGCTTCAGAAGACTTGAAAGTTATATGGACAACTTTTATGACTTTTGTTTTTTGAGTTTGACAGCCCCAGGTCATCTTTCACTTTCACTATATGCAAAATATAAGTGTCAACATTCTGTCGATACAGGTTTGGAACAACATGAATGTGACAGAACCGATGCAGAATGATTAGTGTTTGAGTGTACTATCCCTTTAAGTTTGCCTTATACCATTTCTTTTTTACAAAACTCTTTCATGCTACTATAGTTTGTATATAATTCACTCTTCTAGCTGAACTCTGTATGAGTTATTTTACTATGGGCTGAGTATTCAATAACTCATTTCAGCTTTGTGGAATAGTTGTGAGTGGCCTGCCAGTGACCCTTTGCTCTTGAGGTGAGGTCAGGCTCTCCTGTAGGCCTCCCAGCTGTCTCTCTCTTTACACCCACACGTCCCTCTCTGCTTGCCCTCTGATTTCTCTCTCTCCCTCTTCACTCCCCCGGTTTTTCCTCTCCCAGAAGGGTTG
This sequence comes from Sinocyclocheilus rhinocerous, assembly GCF_001515625.1. Classification (NCBI taxonomy): domain Eukaryota; kingdom Metazoa; phylum Chordata; class Actinopteri; order Cypriniformes; family Cyprinidae; genus Sinocyclocheilus; species Sinocyclocheilus rhinocerous. Next base: position 703,022 of record NW_015633594.1, read on the forward strand.
ACAGCTCCAAACAAAACAGGGCCTGTGAGCTGACTGACACATTCTGCCTCTGAAAGGAGAGCATTTAACACGCCTCACACCCTGCACTGCCCACCACACACACACACACCCTTAGCCAGTCTAAACAAAACGCCACCACAGAGAAAAGAGAGGATCGGCCAGAGTTTGGGGGGGGGGAGTTTTGCACCTTGAAGAAGAGA
>NW_015633594.1:703326-706673 GCF_001515625.1 Sinocyclocheilus rhinocerous
AATAAGAGAAAAGAGTTGAGAAAGGGAGGAAAAAGATTTTTTTCAGGTTCAAAGGCAGTCTATTCTCCCGCCTGCACCCTGTCACTCATCCGGAGCGGGTTAGCCCGGAGGATAGCGCTCCATTTTCATTGGTGTCATACATCCATCTGTCAGGTTGATGTGCACTCCAATGGGTTTGGTGGAGAGCTGTGGAAACTTCCTGTCAGGGCCTGCCGTGAGATCAACACCTGTTGGAGTAAGACGGAGGAGTCACTGAGTCCCCACTGGAGTGTCGCTTTCCAGCCCGCACGCTGAAATCACACATACACAAACACACACTCGAGAAACACAAACAAATAATATTATCTGATTCCTCAAAACTCGAAAATGTTTCTGAAATGCTAGCTTAGTCTGACGGCCACTGGCGTTAAAAGCCAAAAGTATGAATATACAAAAGTATAAAACCTCAGTTACTGTATGTTAGGCTTTTTGATATATGCAGATTTGGCATTGTGCAGTCTAAAAAACAAACAAACAAAAAAACACTTTTTACTCTATTTAATACTATACTATTTTTAAAAAAAGTTTATTTTATATGGGTTTGATCCAAAAATGAAATGGAAAAAAATAATAATAATATTGATATTAATATTGATAAAAAAACAATATTAATTACACAACATTGATGTATATATGAAACACCAATATATTATCTTGGTCATCATCAACATTATATTGGTCAATAACTAGTATTAACGATTCAAAGATTGGTCAAGCTTTCAAAAAAAATATTATTGTGCAATTTCAAGTGAGCAACAATGCATAATTTTTTTTTAAAATATTGTCACGTTTTAATTTTTTTTTTAATCAGACTTTAAAGTATGTACTTCACGATGATACAGAATACTGCTCTTTACTCATGACTTTGTTTTCATCACAGATTCTCACAGCGAGCCCTTACTTAAACTTAAACTCTCATGTCTCAGTGTTTTCCCCGATTGAATGCAGCCAGCAATCCTAGCCATATATGTTGTCATGAAGCTGGATGCCAGAGATGCCGTGATGTTAAATGAACTGACCACAGTCCTGCTATCAGGTACATTCTCATGGAGACCATTAGTGCTGCTGTCCCCTGAGGCAGGCCTTTGAATAATGCATGTGAGAGCTCAGGCTCTCAGTGGCCTGAGGCATATCCCCCGCTCTTGTTACCTCTCATGGCATATCCTGTCAGAGTCACAGGTCAACATGCCGCCTGCTGGACTGTGTTACACGCGGCTCAAACCACCACAGCCAGATTCTGGTTTCAAATGCAGAGCAGAGCGACAAAAGTAATCACAGGCTTTTAAAGAGCTCTTGGAGAAAACGTAATAGGTGCCGGTGGACAATGGCTGTACTTTTTTTTTCTCCCAAATCTTATTCTGTTCAGCATTACCTGAAAGATGTAAGGATCCGAGTTGCTTAAGAGAGAGATCTGAGAGTTGACTGAGGGTCTGGCCTGCGTCAGGACAGCAGTATCCAGCTTCCAGAGAGCCATGGATCTGCTCTATATATATATCTTGTGTTAGCAAAGCTGAATTTTCAGCATTATTATTCCAGTCTTCAGTGTCACATGATCCTTCAGAAATCATTATAATATGCTGATTTGGAGCTCAGGAAACATTTCTTATTATTTGCAATGTTGAAAACAGTTATATTTTTGTGGAAATTGTGATAGATTTTTCTTCAGGATTCTTTGATGAATAGAAAGTTCAAAAGAAGCATTTATTTGAAATAGAAATCTTTTTTAACATTATACATGTCTACTATCATTTTTGAACAAATTTAATGCATCCTTGCTGAATAAAAGTATTACATTGCCAACCAAATTTTACATTGGACAATACAGTGCCAAAATTGTCTATAATGCAAAGTCAACAGTAATACTCTTAAGATCAAAAATGTATAATAATACAAGTAATAAATAAATAAATATTAACATAACATGAACTGAACTGAATTAGAAAAACTAATTTTTTTTAAGTGCACAAATAACTTTATTGTGAGTATTTGGTTGAATTTTGATGATTTAATGGCCATCAATAACATTCACATCATGAAACATTGTGGTTTGTGGTTCTGATTGCAAGTGAACCCGTATCTTACCTTGTATAGTTTTGCTCATGGTTTTCAAAGATGAAGTCATGTTATGCAAACTGTCCATGTTGACATCTGCTTGCTTTAGAAAGCTCCTACCAAGTGACAGATAAATTTGTGCCAAAATACAGAGGTTGACTGGACACATGACATACACAAGAAAACATATGGGAGGCGTTAATTTGACACAATTCCAATTAATTGTTTGTGTTTACCATGGTTTCTTAGCCTTTTGCTTTCCTGATCTCTGGTAAGAAATAAACTTAATAAACTGGAACCAACACATGAATCTTTTCATTTTAGATATAGAAACACACACACGCAGTGTTCAGTCTTTAATTAGAGTGAATGAAAGGATTGTGTGTTCTTTAATTTCTTAAAAAGGTTTCTTAGCCTTTTGCTTTCCTGATCTCTGGTAAGAAATAAACTTAATAAACTGGAACCAACACATGAATCTTTTCATTTTAGATATAGAAACACACACACGCAGTGTTCAGTCTTTAATTAGAGTGAATGAAAGGATTGTGTGTGGGCTGGAGGAGGGAAATGAGTGTAGAGCACTGCTGAAAGTGATCCCTGTCACACACAGGATGTCTGCTCACTTTCTCCTAAACATGTTATATGTCACACACACACGACAGGTTAAGGTACGAAGGATCAAGAGAGAGACATCAAAATAAAGAGAGTGAGGCAGCTGCCTCCAGGTCTGTTGTTGCGTGCAAAGCGGACTGGAATTCCCCATTCATGTATGTAAAGGCACCCGCAGTCCCTGTAATGACTCGCAATGACCATGAAGCCTTTATAAGACTTCACCATATTAACAATCTCTCATTGTTGCCATTCTGCACACATCCATGCAAGCCAAGGAGGCATTTCTACTCTCGGTGGTCAGAACAATATACATCGCAAACATATACATACATATGGAGAGAATATTAAAGGGATAATTATTTACTCACCCTCATGCCATTCCAAATCTGTATGACTTTCTTCTGTGGGGTCCAATGTGGTTTGGACTGAAATATTCTTCAAAGTATCTTCTTTTGTGCTGCTGCGAAGAATCATTAGGATTATATCCTTAGAAGTTTCTGATCTGAATCAGCTCAGGGATATTTCACCCAAAAATGAAAATCATTTACTCACCCTCAGGCACTTCTTTTTCTTCCGCTGGACACAAAAGAAGATATTTTGAAGAATGCATGCAATCAAACGGTTTCAGTTCCTATTGACTGCCA
>NW_015633594.1:706738-708953 GCF_001515625.1 Sinocyclocheilus rhinocerous
TGCCCATGCAATAGAAGTCAATGGGAACCGAAACTGTTCAGTTACCAACATTCTTCAAAATATCTTCTTTTATGTTTCTCAAAAGAAAGAAAACCTAACAGGTTTGGAATGACACGAATGTGAGTAAATGACAATTGTGGGTGTACTATCCCTTTAATCAAACTACTAAAACGTAATACATTCACAAACGTTTTGGCACTGTTTTAGCACTTAGTACAAGACTGTGAAATGGAGCAAGAGGGAGAATATTATTCCAGGGTGTTTTGGCACCAGAGGACAGCTCTATGAAAGGTTACCCAGGTGGTCTTTCCTCAACTCCTCCGTCTCTCCCCTAGCAAAATGTCAGTTTCAATTCCCTGGCTCAATTCCCCAGTACCTTACCCAAATCATCACGTGTAACTCAGATTGCTTAAATATGGGCCTGTGAATCTGATACTCTGTTGGGTTTTGAGTCTTGACGGAGGTGCTGAGAGCCGGCTGATGAGGGGGCCCAGCCATCCGCCATATTGCCACCCAGTATGTCGTGTCATGTTCTCTGAACAATCGCCCGTGTCCTTCTAGTTGGGTAAACAACAGAGGCTGTCAGCCGGTGTCAGGTTTGGGCTTTTCAAAGCAAAAGAATGAGAATGACAGATGACTGCTCTGAGTGTAGCCGACACTTTGCTGATAATGGTGATCTGAGTGCTGATACGGTGAGGCAGAGTGCGATGGGTGAGTGAGATATACCCGGGAAAACAAACTAAACCCACAGTTTTGACAAACACACTGCTGGGAAAGACTGTGAGGCGCTTTCAGTGAGATTCCCCGGCTCACTTGATTCTCGGATTCATCCGTGGTGGAATTTGATGTGTTGAGGTTGAATCACATCCACAATAGTAAGATCGCAATGAAAAGCTGAATTCAAGGCTCTTTCAACCGCAAAAAAATTAAATAAATATATGAAAGAAGTAACTGGATAGAATGGATATAAGCCAAAGTAGGTGTGAGCCAACAGTAATAACAATATTTGTTCAAATAATAAAATGAAAGATGCTTTATTCCTGTGTTAAGATTCTTTAAGTTAATTTGAAGGTGGTTCACATAGTGTTGATTTACAAAATCTTTTTTTTTTTTTTAAATAACAAAAAAAAAAACTGAATTAACTTTTAAAAACTGTAAATATTTGTTCCCCTTCAGGTTCAAATTTCAGGATGAAGTTGTAGAAATTACAGATAGTTAATACTTTGTGGGAATACCTTTTTTTTGGGGGGGGGGGGGCTGTTGAGGTTGAATCACATCCACAATAGTGAGATCGCAATGAAAAGCTGAATTCAAGGCTCTTTCAACCGCAAAAAAATGAAATAAATATATGAAAGAAGTAACTGGATAGAATGGATATAAGCCAAAGTAGGTGTGAGCCAACAGTAATAACAATATTTGTTCAAATAATAAAATGAAAGATGCTTTATTCCTGTGTTAAGATTCTTTAAGCTAATTTGAAGGTGGTTCACAGTGTTGATTTACAAAATCTTTTTTTTTTTTTTAAATAACAAAAAAAAAAACTGAATTAACTTTTAAAAACTGTAAATATTTGTTCCCCTTCAGGTTCAAATTTCAGGATGAAGTTGTAGAAATTACAGATAGTTAATACTTTGTGGGAATACCTTTTTTTTGGGGGGGGGGGGGCATTGGAGGGAGTCAATAATTGGCGCAGACATCGCTGTTTCATTTACTACACACATACTGAAGCGTGCAATGCTCGTGGTGTTTTCAGCCTCTGCTGCCTCAATATATGTGTACATGAACACAAACATAATCTCTAGAGAGCCCTGAGAGTCACTTCACGAGCATTTTACTGTTTCTTTTGAGAAAACTATCGTCATATCACATAAACAGAGAAATTAACTGGTCAAAATAAAAGTTTGGTTTAACTTGAAGAAACTGTGACAGAGATATATTACTTAATGTAATGATAGTACTACTACTACTAAAAAAATTATTATTAAAACATTATTTTTAAGGAATATTATCCAGAAAAAAGTATTTCCAGAATTTATATACCAGAAAAATGTAAATACACAACACAGTATTTCTGAAAAAGAAAAAAAAGTTTTGTTTTTTTATAAAATCAATTATTTAGAGATGCTTTAGATTATTAAAATGTAATAAAACCATTAAAATGGAATTCAGAAAATGAATAGAAAACAGAATTTGGTAAAGATAAAACTAAATTGTG
>NW_015633594.1:709135-728282 GCF_001515625.1 Sinocyclocheilus rhinocerous
AAAAAACTGCATTGGAGCGAGTCAATAATAAGTAATAACGCAAATATTATTTGAATTTTATTAAAAAATAAATCTTTATTGCCGTTTTAAGAAAAATAAATATTTTAGTAATTTAATTTAAAGGTGGTTCACATAGATTTACAATATATTAAAAAATAAATAAAAAATAATGTTAATTAACCTTTAAAAAGCACAAATACTTGTTCTTCTATTTGTCCATCAGGTTCAAATTTCAGGAATAAATTGTAGAAATTACAGAGAAAACTTTTTGGTGGGAATTAGGTTTTGGGAGAAAGAAAAAAAAAGTGTAATTTATTTTGTGCCAAAGAAGTGAATCAATAATAATTAATATTATCAATAATAAATAATATTATTTGTTCAAATAAGGTGAAATATGCTTTATTCCAGTGTTAAGAAAGATAAATAATTAAAAAATTTTAAATAATTAAATTTAATAGATTTCTTTTTTAACATTTATTTTAGTAAAAATAATAATAATAAAAAAATCTTCATTTACAATGTCAGGACTAAACTATAAAAATTACAGAGAATATTCTGGTGGGGAAACAAAAAGCCAATGATAGAAAATCTGGTCAGTGTCAGCTCTGAGATGCACAGATGAAGTGATCATATTTAATGTCAGCCGTTCAGATTCCTTGGTGTAAATCAGCTGACCCTTTCACAAACTGCTCAATGAATTAAGTTCCACAGAGCATTTTCATTAAATTGAACTCCAACTAATCTGTTCAGGGTTCATGGGGTTGACAAGCCACAAAAAAACAACATGTCTGACACGGCCGGCACGAGCGTACCTGTAACCTGAGCCGAGGGATGGTGGTGTGCCAAAATTCGGCAACCCTCACGCTGAGAAAAAGTCCAGTTAGACCGGATCCCCAACCCACACATCAGCTCTCCTCACCCCTCCAGTGTTGGCTGGGCCTGCACAGTGGGGTCCCTCCATCTGGACACATTTCTACCCTGACAGGAGACATGGCTGCATTAAAGAACGTATTCACATACGGCCCACTCAGGACTGTCACTGCTGGAGATGGAGAGCAGACTGGAGGACTGGACTGTGCTGAGAGAGAGGGGGGGGGGTTCACTTGAGCACTACAGAACTCTCATTCTATAGTCCATCTGTCAACCATTATGGACCCGGGCCCTCAACTGAATAACTGAGCTCCTCATACACTTGGAATGTACAGAGAGGATAGTTTTTGTTCAAAATAAAGAAAAATCTGCACATTATATGCAGAAGAAATTACCAAAGATGTATTCTGAATGAATAAATCATACTAATGTTTATATGACAATGAGCATTTTTAATATATATCATATCATTAGCGTTATAGGCTACATGTTAGTCTGATTGACACCAAATTTAAAATGTAACATAGCATGGTTTACATAACACACAGTATATGATAAAATGCATTTAAGTGCAGTGCAGAATTCTAAATAAATAAAAAAAAAAATTTTTTTAAGTTAGGCTTAAAAAACAACAACTGTGCAACAGAAAAAAAAAACTTGTTTTTGAACAGCAGTCGGGTATAAATTGCACAGAATGTCAAAAGGAGTTATTAAGTTAAAGAAGACAAAGTAAACTTAGCAAAAGTTAAATGTGCTGTAACAAATGTAATAAAACATTTTACAAGTTATCTCGTAAAAATTAACAAAACTAACGCAAATGGCGACGACAACAGAGTTATGAATGGATTATAGCGACCTCTTGTGGATACACTATAGAAGATAGAAGAGGCAGGAGCAGGTTTAACAAGTTTAAAAAGTCCGGATTTTTTGTCTTCATTTTGTCATTTTGATAGATTAAATATTAAGCAAGTAAATTAAGGTAAAATAACAAAAATGTTAAAAGGAGAAATTTTAGTTTGTGATACTCCAAATATTTCTTAATTTTTTTTATCTATAATGCAATTGGATGAACAACTGAACCAATCCGATTCAAACGCCTCTCTGATTGGAAGGTGGAATACTGTCAATCAATTCCAAAATGGGAGGAGCTTAGGTCCTCCATCGAAACCAATGGTCAGTTACATTAAAGCGTCCTAAAGGGAAGAGCTCCGTATTATTCCCACTGTAAACCTGCTTAACTACCCTATTCAAGCGAGGTTTAGATGCATTCTTCGATGAATATTACCATAATTACTAAATGTATTATTTTTAATGCATTTTGTATAAAAGCATATTTAGTCATTTAACGCAATAAAAGGGCGTAAATATTCCTGATATAATTTTTATTAAATAATAAAATACAATTATAAAAAAATAAAAACAAAATCAAACAAATACAAACAAAATAAAAACAAATCAACATAAATAAACAAATAAATGATAGAACTGGTTTGTCCATCATCCTTAAAACGTGGGTCTAAAGATCCGCATTAATACTCCTTATAATAATTTAGGCTACAATGATTAGAGATTAAACCAGACACTGTGCAGAGAATTTAAATGATGATGATGATTAATAATAATAATAATAATAATAATAATAATAATGAGTTGTACCATAAAAACAAGAGAAAATATACTTTTGGCCTAAAGGTGGTTTTTAATTCGAAACTAAAAATCGTTTAATTTAATGGGTCTACCATTATTTGACACCGATAAACCTGGATCACTGAACTCGAGCTGTTTATCCGGGTTTATCCAGCAGATGCACAAAATGAGTGGCGCTTGCGCCCTCCGGTGTCCTTCGACAGTATTACATTTGTAACATCAACACAACATGTAAGCATTTTCCCTGTCTATCTTTCCTAAACCGAGACGCTAAAGAAGTTTCTATATAGAATAAATCACTAACGTTTTTTTTTTTTATTACAAAAAGCTGTCGTCAAAAATGGCAAACAAAAAGGTTACCAACGTGAATGCAACTTATTACAAATAACGTATATTGTTAGCTACTAGCAATTCCTTACAGTGAAGACTAACACATCCGAACGCGTTCTGCGCTAAAAACGTCTGTGTGCGCAGAGAAATTCAGCCATGTCTTGCTCTCGGGATGCGCCTTTAAGGATTCCTCCTCTGGCTTTCCTGAACTGACCTCTTCCCTTTGAAACCACTTCCTCCCCTTCTCCCAATCGGCCATGTTTAATTTGACTCATTCATGAAAAGTTGTACACACAACAGTAAAGCCATGATCTCGACAGCTACATAGTAAGGATGCACCGCCGCGTTGTTTGTACAGACTGAGCATTAATCAGCAGCAGTGGGAATAAAGAATAGCGCGTGAGGCATCGGCAGGTGGGCACGTGCACTTATCAAATTCACATCAGTGGCGTAGAAAGAGTAGCATTTAATACAACAATCATTCATAACGTTAGCCTGCTCGGTGCGTGACTGAGAAGGGTTAGTTCGTGGGAAATGATACGTCATGCATAATTTCTCCGAATTCAGTATAGAACGGGTTTTTTTTTTCAATGCATAATGTAAGTTTTGTATAATGTGATAGTTTTTGCTCTAAAGGCCCAGAATATCAAAGACTGTAAATCCTCGCACTGACTGGTTTCCTTAAAAAGTCCCTTTATATAAAATTCTCGCATTTTATCGTTTATAAACATGTCTAATGTAATAAACATTATTATATGTCTGTTAAACATAACATAAATGCTTCATAATAGCCTATACTATGAAATACTGTACCTTTGAAAACATTATTAAATGTAGTGTTGTTATAGGAAATCATGAGGAAAAAGCAGAATGTGAAAAACAGGAAGGCAGAAGAGACAACGGTTGTCCAAGAGTTTGCGGTGGAAAAAATCATCCGCAGAAGAGTCAACGATGGAAAAGTTGAATACTATCTAAAGTGGAAAGGCTTCACAGAGTGAGCGTCTGGAACAAATGTTGCCTGTGTGTCAGATATTTATATTATTAATATGTACCAGCATATGACATGTCTGTCGTACTTTCCACAGTGTAGAGAATACCTGGGAGCCAGAGGACAACATGGACTGTCCTGAGCTGATAGAGGAGTTTCTCAGAAACCTCACTGTCTCAGGAGAGACAGAACAAGAGGGGTGTCAATCCCTAGACCATGAGGTCCAGTCCAAGCAAGAGTTAACTGAACTAGATGCCGATATGGTTAGTGTTTTTATATACTGTACATATGCAGTGCCATTCACTTTAACTTCTACAGGACTATTACTGCACTACAGTGTTTTAAAATAAGCATTTTATACCCCAAAAATACATCAATAAATGTAATTATGTTAGGTAACAAACTGCCAAATACTTGCCATAATATGAATAACTGTCAGTGCATTGTATAGAGCAATGGGGTCCAATCCTGCTTCTACAAGCCCAGTTTCCACAGAGTTTAGCCCTAATTAAACACACCTAAACCAGCTAATCAAGGTCTTCAGGTTTGTTGGAGAAGGTGGAGCTAAACTCTACAGAAGGCTGGTCCTCCAGGAGCAGGATCGAACACCATTGGTACAGAGTTTCAGTCCTGTACACCCTCTCCAAAAACTGCAGGTTTATCGCTCTTGCTGTGTGATATATAATTCAGTCCTCTTGTCAGGCTTTATGATAGTTTAGTTGTGTGTCTGGAATTCATGCAGGCTCACCAGCAGCCTCAGGAGGAGCTCATTGAGAGGGGTAATGAAGAGGTTGATGATCACAACGCTGAGATCCCAGCAGGCCAATCCAGCAACCCTGAACCAGACGGCATCATCGGATGCACAGACCAACAAGGAGAGCTAATGTTCCTCATCAAGTGGTAATATTTCTACACTGGACCATATGTGGAGATTCTTGTTATTCTACACTGCTTTGTCTAGTTTGAATGCAGTAATGATAATCTTTATTATTAAATTCTGTGATCAATGCATAGGTTTTTTTTTTTTTCAGATCATGCATTGATACACACCTTAATGTTAACTTAGCTTTTATAGTCCACATCACAGCTGTTTAAAATAGCAACAGCTGATTAATATAGCAGCACATTGTTGTCAGGTTCTGAAATTTCCACAATATCAGGGTTATTATAGTTCACTAAATCTAAAACCATAAAAACATAATTTTCTTTACTTGAAATAAAATAAACAATAACTGAAAACTAAATTTTTTAATTTTAAGTTAGCTGCCAAAGCAACATTTGGCATTATCATTTAGTTTAACATGATGTAGTAAAATAACTAAAACTGAAATAAACATTAATAAAAAAAAGTATGTAGACCTATAAAAATGACAAAAACACAACAAAGTTACTAAAACTTTAACTAAAACGAATAGGAAAACAGAATATACAAAAATAAAAAATAATTAATTATAAAATAAACTATAATAGTATCTCAATGACACTAAAATAATACTATTATTGTTATTTTAGTATTATTTATATACTATTAAAATTATTAATGTTTTAAATTTGCTTTTATTTTTTATATCTTAATTTTCTTTTCTTTTATTATGTGTTTTTGTCTTTTTTTTTTTTTAGATGTTTGGTTTTATTTTAAATTATTTCTATTTACTCTTAATTTATTTAATATATATATATATATATATATATAAATTGCGTTTCAATTCAAGTAACTTAATAATTTTTAATAGTTTTAGTTAACTAACAATACTGTACCGTTTTAATACTGGTGCCAAGGTATTCCTTTCCTTTCATGTTTATGCTCTTCTTCAACACATAAATGGAGAGAAAGATCAAAAGCAACCTCACAGCAAAAAAAGAAATAGTTTGCGATGCTGTTGCCATTAATCCACCACTGCAGCTGGTAATTATGTGCTTTGAATTTGCTGTATTTGTCCATTAAGACTGATCATTATTTCTTTATTTCATCTCAGGAAAAACACAGATGAGGTAGCTTTACTGTCAGCCGGAGAGACCAGTAAAAAGTGGCCCGAGATGGTAATTCGTTTTTACGAGGACAAGCTGACCTGGCATGGAGAAGACGAGCAGTGAGAGAGAAATATGTAGCAGTGGATACTACTGTACCTCCTGGCAGCTTTAAACATACACAAACACTGTGGCATAAGTTTACTGTTTGATATACCGTGTATTCAAAATGTGTGAATCCACACTCCAATGTGAAGCTCTTCCCAACACACTAACCTGTAGAAATGTGACTGGAGTATTAGAGCTCTACTGTAGTGTACTGTTTATACAAGTCCACTTAAGTTGTTTATTAATCAGATGTTGTTGTATCTCTTGGTCTATTGTTTGAAAGTTCATTTGTGATGTTCATCATTCTGTCCTCTTTGTTACTATGATCTGAACTGTGATTACACAGGAGATGATGACAGATGGTACAATAACTGCTGGAGAGGGACTGTTTGATGTGTAGATTACTATCCGTACTATTAACCCCCTGGTTACGCACTTATTCAAGTTATACTGTGATGGATCCTGTGATCTGCGAGTGGCGTAGTATGGCTCATGCAGGTATAAATCTAGGTTTGTACAAAACTAATTCTAGAATGTAGCCCACACAATCACGTTTTTTTGTGAACATCAACACTTTTGTTGTAGGTCAGTATCACTTTCATAGCAGTAGTGCAAATAGACCATTGATGTTTTGAGGTTTTGTGATTAAAACCTTTACCCTGCAGTTTCGATCGTCTGGTTTCCTGTTTTCTGTAAAGATCACTGTTAACCTTAAATCTCGAGTGAGCAAACTCTAGGTGCTTTAAATAAACATAAAATTACCTCAGGAGTGTTTTGGTCATTCTTCTGTTGAATTGCAGTCGTCTTAAATCAAATAACTGTAATTACGGTACCTTTAGTACATTACATTGTAGAAATGAGGCAACCTTTTTCTTAGTAGATTGTCCTTTTAAATATCAAAATGTTCATGATTAGATTTTAAAATAACCAATCAGTGTTATTTTAGAATGAGATACTTTTTACAGTTTTTTTTATTAAATTTGGAAAATCAAATAAAAATCTTTTTACATTTATTTTAAGTTTTAGGGGGGTTTATTTGTCTTTTTTTTTTTTATATGTCTATACATATATATATTTTTTTTTTATATATATAAAAATGAGAAATGTTGCATTGGAAATTAGCTGAAATGAAATAAGAATTTTTATATTTATGCATGTGTGTATTTATTTATTTACATTTTATTTCAGTAAACATTTTATTTCATGTAATGAACATTTTTTATGGTTTTAATTTTTTGGTAAATACGATAACCCTGTAACCTATCAGTAATATCAAGAGGTTTGAAAAGCTACAGGTCGGCTGTACATGAATAACTGTTTAAGTACCGCTATAGTTGTTTCAAACATGCGGGTGTTATGATTATGGTACCCATTTTTTCCAGCTGCTTTTTCCTGCTCCTTTTATTTTTATGACGGTGCTAGTCTGCCATGTCTTTGGTGGCTTTTAAAAATGAAGCACCGCTGTCAGTCAGAGACACAAAATGAGCTCAGTTGTTTTTCCCCAGTCTACAGTTCCCATGAATCAGCCCCAGTTGGTCAACAAGACCAATGTCTCATGAAAATACTTCCTTTTTATTCTTCCCATTTTTAAAACCTCTGAGTACTGGCTGTGTGTCCTTGTCCAATGTGAGTTTGTGAGCGTATATACATAAGGTCTTTTCCACCGTTCTTGGACTTATGCAGGAATTCACTGGCGTGTGGGTGAGGGATCCTTGCATCCAGAAAGAGGATTTCTGGCATGCCTACATGGATTATGAAATCTGTATACATGTAAGTGCAATCAGAACATATGATACATGCAAAGTGGTACAAAATGGAGGGCAGAAACGTCCTGACCGTTCTTTGTATTTCATATTCACTCAGACAAACAGTTTGGCCTTCACTAAGAAGAGTTCCTGTGTGCGGCGGAGATACAGTGAATTTGTTTGGCTAAGAAAAAAGCTACAGGAAAATGCCATGCTCATGTATGTAACCATTGCATCCTGTTATTGTTATTTACTTTGTTCAGTAATTGTGCACGGATGGTTTATGGTCAATGGTGTAAAATATGTCCTTGAAAATCAAATTTAAGGTTCTTAGACATAAGTATATCAATTTCATTGATATTCTTCATTATGCATTATAATAACTGGACAGTTATATCACCCAGACATTTTTTTTATTTTGTCACAGAAATTGATCATGATCATCATATAGAAGGTGTACTGAAGTCATTGTACATGTGTGAATTACATTTTATTGTATTTAAAAAAAAAAAAAGGAAAACAAGCGTCACAGCATTGACCCAATTTGTATCCCTGCTAATATAAATACAAATAGAAAATGTATTGCTATTTACAAATTACTAATTGTTGCTAATTAATAGCGGTTGTTTTAGTATTATTTATATACCATTTTAGTATTTATAAATATTGATTAATTTGGCTTTTTTTTTTTTTTAATTTTCAGTTTTAATTTTATTCATTTAATTTTAGTAATTTTGTTGTAATTTTGATCAACCTAACCTATTTAATTTCAGTTAAAGTTTTTCATCTAATCATTTTTTCCTTTATTGGTCACACTTTTGTTTGGGGACCAATTCTCAATATTAACTAACTATTAACTTTAACTTTTGGCTCAATAAGCTCCTAATTACTGCTACGAATTCTTAATATTTAAAGGTAGTTCTAAGGTAGGTAGGATTAAGGGATGCAGAATATGGTCAGGCTGAATAAGGCATTATTATGCGCTTCATAAGTACTAATAAACAACCAGTAGCTATGTTTACTAGTAGGCTAGCAGCAATATGCATGCTAATAAGCAACTAGTTAATAGTGAGAATCGGTCCCCAGAGTGTTACCATTTTATGTTATTTTGGCTTTATTTTAATAAACAAAAACGTATTTTATAGTTTTAGTTAACAATAACCATACTACCATATTATGCAATTGTGTTGTAGACATATTAAAGTTTCAGTTATTATTGGGCAGTTTTCTATGAGACAAATAATAACTGGACTTCTATGGTTGTCTCTGAATTGCAGAACACATCTACCCAAGCTTCCTCCAAAAAACCCGTTCTTCAGTCTCAACAATGCCAGAGAGATTGGAGCCCGTATGGGAGGGCTCAGGACATTTCTAGAAGAGTAAGTATCATAATAGGCCTAAAGAACATGTTCAAATAAAACATAAAACCATGACTGAAAGAACACATTTACTGTAGCTTAAGAACATGTGACATATCTCAGGTACTGCATCTCTTAACTCTCCCAAAAAAACACAGTAACTGAAATGGTTATGGTTTCTGTGATCAATTACTGTATATGCTTCCATCCTCGAGGGTGGTTCACAGCTCGGTGCTGCTTTCCGACAGCTGCTTACATCTCTTCCTACAGTCCCAACTAAGTGTGAAAAAAATCGAGGCCTGTGCTGAAGGCCGAAGTCGCTACACTGTGTCTGAGGCCATTCACAGTTTTGGCTCAGGAAACAAACGCTTTGAATCTCAATCTGAAGAGAACATGGAAGAAGAAGAAGATATGCACTGTGAATCAGAGCGACTGATTATTTGCTAATAAAATGGAGCCAACTTACAGTAGGTAGGCTACTAAATGCATGCCTAAAGACATTGCTGAGGCAGATAATATTCAACATTGAATATTTCAGCCCATTCTTGAAGAAGGACAATGAAACATGAAAAAAGTTACTGTCATTATTGAAACAGTGTTGTTTTGTCTCGCACTCATACTTTCTGAATCTGTATTGATGAAGATAACCTAATAAATTATTTAAACCACGTTTGTTGGTACATTAATGTCTTCCATGGAAATCAAATTAATGTATAAAAGCATAATCTGGCCTGTGTGGAAGACAGTTTGTTGTTAAAACTACAGATGTGCGCTGAGAGGTTTATGAGAGGGAATTTATGCTTGCGTGTGACGTCCCTTAAACGCAATAACCTAATAAGCAAACACAGAGCATTAATACATTAGGTGATTTAAACCCGACCTCACAGAGCTAAATCCTAATAATAATCTCTTCTCAAGCAATTTTATTGCCATACTTAGCCATAAAAGATCATTGTCTGGATGTCATACAAATTGTGCCCTCTCATAAATATTTAGCAATGGTGTGAGGCCAGACATGACCAGCAGATGGCACCGCAGCTCTTCTGTCTTTCCATGACTGACGGTCTCATGCCTGCAAAATCATGAACATTCATCAAAGAGAAAAAAAACCTCAAAGCAAGCAGTATTTCCCCTTTTTCAAATCATCCACTGCTTTCACAGGCTTTGACTGGGACATCAAATCATCAAGACATTTCAGAACAGGAGTGTATCGCCACAAGCAAGCAGTTTAAGCCATTAAAATAAGGGCCACAAGCATTATCCAATCACCTAAATTAGCCTATATCTGAAATCATCAAGGCAAAAATATATTTTAGGCCACAACAAAGGGTCATGGTGTGGTGGCTGGTTAGTATGGCACCGTCAGAGACAATCATACAGTATATATGATTATAGGATCAAGTTAATGGGAGAAATTGTAACGCTCAATAGGCCTACTGCGCTGTAGTCCCGCGTTACAGTTTAAAAAGAACTTATCACATAATCGAAGTATATAGAAGAATAGAAGTGTCTCTTATAGATATAAAAGCGCTAAATCGCCTTTTACATAAAAACATAGCCTGTACTCTTCAACGCACATGTGCACAGTAAAAATATTACTTATAAATCCTTGTCTGCCGGTAGAGATATAACCAGTCAATAAAAATGTGTTCTAAGAACGCTTGTCTAATGTTCCCATTAAGTTATGAAAACATTATTTCGGAATGTTCTCTTAACGTTCAAAATGTACAGTTTAAACGTTTTAAAAACATTTTTGTTGCTTTTACGAATGTTAAGAGAGCATTCAAGTGTATCATTTTGCAAACATATGGGAATGTTACAATTGAATGTTCTCGGAACGTTTTGAAACAAGTAGTAACAACAACAAAAAGTTAGACGAATGTCCAACTAAAACATTTCAGAAAATGTTCTATGAACGATGTGTAAATAGGCTGTGTTTTGTTTTAGTTTTTGTGTGTGTGTGTGCTAGAAGAACGTTTCTCTTTGAGAGAACCTCGTAAGAATGTTCTAAGGATGTTCTCTGTTAGCTGGGTATCAAGGTAGGCTAATCATTTTCATTTTAGCAATGTTATGTGTGTTTTCTTTCATTTGTTTACAATCAGAACTAGCCATTCATGAATCAGTCAGTTTTGCAAAAATGTCTGAAACTGTTTGATTTATTCACACAAAGCTCACGCACCAAAGCGGTTTCTCATATTATAACAAGATTGCTCATGATGATTGCTAATGATGGTGCTAATATTTCATTAAAATAGATGTTTTACCAATACCCACATATTTTTGTTGGGCTTTTAAACATGTGAAATTCAGATTATTAATCATTCTAAATTATTTTGGGTTTATTTTACCCAGATCTGGCAATACCAATGGCATCAATTTGAGGTGGAAAACCTGTTTGGAAACCATCATTTCTACAACCATCTGATGACCCTAGAGGCACAGAAATTACACACTTCAGCTTAAAGAAAGTCACACTGACACTTTCACTAAAAAGAGATTCCCTTGCCCCATCTCTTCCTGTCTTACTTGTACCTCTCACACTGCCGGCAAAGACTCATATGTCTTTGAGTCGCCCAACAGGTTGAAATGTTCCTCTAATCGCCTGCCCCCTGAACATCACTCGCCACGGCTCCCTTAAGAACCCTGACGGCCAGCTGCTGCTGTCTCTCTAACGATGGAGACCGTCTTAATAGGCTCTGCACACACTCAGCTGCCTGATAGCAGTGCTGGCAGCACCGGGCCTGAGACTCCCACTGGACGCACAAATACCAGTAAAAGAGGCTGGAGGTGTGTATGCGTCAAACAAGCCACTCTAATGGTTGTATGGGGGCAATACCATGTTGACAGGCAAAGTCCCAGTGCAGGCTGCTGTGTTGGTTAATGTCAGCGGCCTGTCATTCTGTCCACCTTCCGAGATGACGTGCTTGGCCCTTGCTGTGGCATCTTCATGAGGTGTATTATTTATTTAGCAGGCCAGTCAGAACAACTGAAAGGTGACATTTGAATTATACTGTATACAAAGCGTCTGTTTTTCCGTGAGCTCCTTCAGCTGTTTAATCCAGTTGTGAATCATGTTAGTACACCAGATAAGGAAACCAGATAATAACCAAAATTGCCTATTGAGCCAGGTAGAATATGAAAAAACATTTAAAAAATACCTTTGCAAAAATTCACTAACGCTCTTAACACTGTGTGATGCAAGTAAAGGACATCATGCCTTCAAAATAAAAGAGCCAATCGTTTAGTCTTTACAATTTTTTTTTATGTTATTGAAATGTGAGTTTTGCAAGCAGCTTTTTGAGTTTTTTTGTTTGTTTGTTTCTCACTTAATTAGACAGGAGCTGTACTTGCATGAATGAAAATAGCCTGATTACATTTCCAAGTGAAAAGGTTGCTTAATTGCTTTGAATGTGCATTTGTAGTGTACTTCAAATATTAAAAGTATATTTTAAAAAAAAAACTGTACTTGCAGATAATCTAATATCAATAAAATAATTTCCTCTTAAGTGTATTTTCATGTTTTCCTTTAAATACATTTTATACGTTTGTGCTCTAAAGAAGTATACTCGTTTTGTTGGGCTAAAATACTTTTAGCACAAGTACTTGATTTTAATTTTAATTGCACTGTGTTATTCAATATTATATTTAAAGTTAATACATAGTAAATGTAATAAATTGCAGCTTCATTACAAATATGTAATTACAAATTTGCTTAAGTTCATGAAATGCACGTTTTAATAGAAAGGGCATTGAAGTATATTTTAATTTACTATATTTACTGAAATTCTTTCAGTAAATTTGGCAGCACTCTTTAACCATACAGTATTTCAAAGACATTCGAAGTAATTATGAAATGACACATAAAGATGTAAGTTCAGCAAATTGCATTTAATATAAATGTAAACTTTAATACATTTTCATTTAATTGAAATTAACGTTCAATTAAGTGTCCGAATAAGTTCAATGTTATTTCTGTAATAAGTGTTCTTTTTAAAAGTACGCAAAAGTGCAAATCTTTTTTCACAAGGGTGTACACTGAACATGAATGTATTGTGCGATGAGACATAGGCTACTACTTTTTTGACATACGAAATTCTGGATTGCTACAATGACTAATTTGCACAACATTTCGTATTAACGTCCTTTTTTGTATAGCTTTTGCAGCTTGTTGTTTTATTGTATTGTGTGGTTTGGAGAACCCATTGTAACATTAAATCTATTTTAAGGTCTGATTGTTTACTAAAATTAGTCCTCTTTGGGAAGCATTTCTTATTGAACCGCCTTGTACACCATCTGTAAAGACTGCTAAAGGAAGCTATGCTAATGTCATATGCCTTTAGCTAGAACACGTCTGACACATTTGCTACATTAATTAGATTACTGTGTCGTCTGGAGGTGAGGGTGATATTCATTATAAATTCATAATCGGGGAAACAAAGGGCTCCCGACTGCATGAATGACAGGTAAAGTCACCTTTGGACCTCCTCTACTCAGCATAGACCAGCGAGGGCGGTAGGGAGCACACCAAATTGGGGTTGAGAGGACACACTGCTGAAGCTGTCTTATTAAACCACACAGGGTTTGTCGAGTTGTCTGTGATGTGTGAGGGAGAGAAAGAGAGAGAGAGAGAGAGAGAGATAGAAATTGTGGGTGTGAATGCAGAGAGCACAGTGGGCATGAGTGTACCGTATGCATTACCCCTCCCATCACTTTCACACATAGCGGTAATGAAGCTGTCATGGCCGCCAGCATGTGGACATGGTTGATATTCAAATGAGAGCGCCGTTCACCTGCTGAATACAGACCAGTCCAATTATGGGCTTAGGGCAGCGACCAGGTCGAGGAAAAGGGCAGATACACTGTTCCACTGGCGTTATTTCCAGTCTGGAAAAGATTTTTCATGGAAAATCACCTTGCATGACGTCTAGAAAACTAACTATGGTGAACGCGATGTTAAAGGGGACATCGGATGCCAAAGTTGGTATGATTCTTTAGGGTCTTCATGAAATGTCTGCAATATACTTGATGTCATACTGCTCAGAAAATCAAAATAGCTTGATAATTGAGACTGTTTAGGTTTTTGGGGGAATAAAAAAAAGGAGTGAATGGATTTTTATCATTGTAGGGTGGTTGTGTCCATGCACTGCTAAGACACATTTATATGCAAACACCAGGTGAATTTTGCATCCGATGTGATCTCAGATGTAATACTGACACCTAGTGGCGTGGATGTACAGTAGCCCCTCACAAAAGCAACTCTTTTACATTTGCTATTGTATACTCTATTCACAGGCAAATTTTTCACCCATGAATGAATAGTTTTCGCAACTGACAGTTTCTGATAACAGGAAGGGTTGGCGAAATATTGTTAATAGTATTCAGCTGGTGGTGTGATCTCAAAAAGGCGGCCTCCGTGAGGTGACTTACTACAGTACATTTGAAATAAAATAACTTTTTCTAGATCACTGATATAACTAGAGTCTTCATCCCATGTGAGTGTACACCATTTTACACATCTTGTCAAAAGTGCAATTCATTTCTTTAAAACTTTTTAACGAGGAAAAAATGACTGATTGCACCTTTAAGGAATAGTCAATGCCAGACCCAATGGACCTCTTTCGCCATCTACTAAATGAGAGGAGCATTGTGACAGTAAATTTCTTTTTAGCCATGCAGCGTACAGCTAATAGGAAGCCATTTCAGATGCTGCTATTGACTATACTATACTATAGTGCTCCACTCTGAGAGAGCTATTGACTAGTCTGTAATTGTCTGTTTCCCTCTTCTACAGACTGTTAACCTTGAGCTGCCACAGGGGGAAGAGGAGCAGGAATGGCCATGGCTGACAGTCCCGCTTTACTGTCATGACAGCACTAAAAACTGAGCAGACCTTCACCTTCACCAAGTTTGAAACGAACACTGTCTTACATCTGATGCCAGGGTTTTCAACAAAGGGTCCTCCACAGGGTGTGGGGATCTATGTATAAAACGGAACGATTATGTTTTGTGTGTGTGTGTGTGTGTGTTTTTCTGTGTTCATCATAGTGTGTGGAGGTCATCTGTTCATGCTGAAGGAACAGAATGAATTCTCCAAAAACAGAAACTACAAAAGGTAACAGAGAGGGGAATGACTCCACAGGGGACACCACCATCTGCTTCAAGGCTTGTCAGCGCTTTTTATGATACCAACTGCATATTGTCTCACAATATAAACATGCTCACTCATACACACATCAGATTTTTAGCTTGTTGACCTTTATTGTGTTTATATGCATGTACAAATGGATCGTTATCAAAAGTGACCATTTCCATACAGCCCAGTAATCACATCAGATACGTACAGTAAGTGTTTGTCATTTTACAGTTAACACCTAATGGAGCAAGTCAATGTTCAGAAATAAAAAAACAGTATATGACTGCAAAATTATACTTATAATAGATTATACTGAAAGGTTCACTCGCAGCCTTAGATTTTCAACCCGTTCTCATTGGAAAAAGTACGCTTTTATGACTTGGTGATTCCATGTGAATTTGTATGATTTGATTCAAATCAAAACGTATGATTTTTAGAAGAAAAAAAAACTAAGCATGAAGGTCCACCCCCAAATCTAACCTAAGTGGGGTGTAAGCAGATCATATGAAAACAGACAAATGAGATCATCCAAATTTGCCACAAATTCGCCTAAAAATTGATTTTTAAGCCAAGTGCAACTTGCAAATAAAAATGTATATTTGATAATTATATCACAAATATAAAATAAAATATTATGTATTTTTAAATAAAACTTTATATATATTTTTGAATATATCATATCATGTCTAGTACACCAACTGAACCAGGACCAGCACTGGTGCCACCTCCAAAAGATATAGGTGCGTGATGCATCCGATGAAATATAGCAGATATGTAAGGTCCTGCAATGTGTTGTTATTGGATGCCAACAAACACTCACGGCCGCTTGCTTTGAAATTGAATTACAAACATACAGACACGGGGGTACAGTGATCTACAAGCAAGATCCTCTTCAAAGGCTTCTTGTGTCTTCCATACAATATATACGCTCTATCACCTTGCAATAACTCATT
This sequence comes from Sinocyclocheilus rhinocerous, assembly GCF_001515625.1. Classification (NCBI taxonomy): domain Eukaryota; kingdom Metazoa; phylum Chordata; class Actinopteri; order Cypriniformes; family Cyprinidae; genus Sinocyclocheilus; species Sinocyclocheilus rhinocerous. Next base: position 725,236 of record NW_015633594.1, read on the forward strand.
GTCTTCCATCAGATCTGCACTGCAGTGAAGGGGAGGGGATTCGTCTATGTGTCCTGTCACAACATTAAGCTACATCTGAAAAACAGCCCGCCATGCCACCACTGCCAAAGCCAGACGTCTTCCCCGTCACTCACTTGTCGGCAGGGAAATGAATCTGGATGCAGCATGTCCCCCATTCATCAGCCTTGACAGGCTACCTTTGCCTGGTTCCGCTCGGATGGGGTCCCCGTCACTGCGGGCGGGAGAGCATATTTCTGCTGGAGATGAAGAAATTACTGTGTGTGCAGCACTGTGAAGTGGCTCGTGTCATTTGGTTGGGTATTAAACAGCATCAAGTTGCCCTCATCTCACAAATACTTCTAGAGGGCAAATCCAACGATACACGTTTTATATTGCAATCTTTTTTTTTTTTCAAATTCTTTCATATTATAATGGGTTGATATAACCTTGAAGATATAACATCCTCCTGAGAGCAACTACATATTATTGTGTGAAAGGTACTTTAAATTAAAGGTACTGAAGAAATATGTGTAAAAAGAAGGGGAATTAGAGTACATCTTCACAATCGTATTTAACAGTATCACACAAGCAAGTCTACTGTTTTTCCCAAAGTGTTGCAGGTAATTACAGCCGTGCTGATATTTGTGTAAACAGCATGATTGTGATAAGTAGCGCTTATTTAAAAAATAGATAAAAATAAATGCTACTTATAATGAACAGTATGAAAAGCTAGCCTATATTGCTTTTATAGGCTATAGACACAATATTTGCAGTTACAGTGTCTTACTTTGTTTTAACTCCACCACGCAATAGTTTCAAACAAAGACATAGCGTCATATCACTGAGCAACACACAGTACAGGGTATTTCGTAAATTCGCTCCTGAATGAATCTGCATTTTTTAAATGAATCAGTTGAGTGAATGATTCAGTTACTTATTGATTAAGACTGTAACACAGTTTGTAGATCGGGAAGAAGGAGGCGGGAACCGGTGAACATTTAAACAAAACTTCAATAATAAAATAAACACAAAATAGCGTGACAGCCCCTCACGGACGACTGCCGCGCACAAACAGAACCAAAACACAAAATAAAGTCCAGGCCTGGTCCTCTCTCGTCCTTCACTGTCGTCACTCCTCCTTTTATCCTTCCGGAGCTCCTCCGTGGGACTCGAGACCGGTGAGTGGTGCAGGTGTCGCGCATTATCATTAACTCCACCGGCCTCGCTCCGTTCCCACGGCTCTCGGCCCCCATACCCCCATCGCCCCTCGCAGGCTGGGGGGTACTCCCGAGACTGCGCTCTACTCCCCACTTTCCCCTCCGGGGGAGCCGATCACGGCGGCCGCGGCGTACCTGGGGGTAAGGCCAGACAGACGAGGCGAGAGAAAAGGAGACGGAAGGATGAGGAGGGACAGAGACGAGAGAGGGAAGAGAGGAAAAATAAAAAATTATTGTTACGGTTCCCAGACACATTGCCGCTCTGCCCTCCACCAGCTGGGTAAACTATTCCGCGATGCCTGGTGGCGGCGTTGGATAGCCCTCGGTGGGTGGCTGGCCCGACACTCCTCCGGCGCCCGGTAGACGGCAACGGCTCCTCCGGGTTCGGGCAGCCGGCAGGAGTCCCCCGTTCCCTGCTCCTCCCTGACAGCCCCTCACGGACGACTGCCGTGCACAAATAGAACCAAAACACAAAATTAAGTCCAGGCCTGGTCCTCTCTCGTCCTTCACTGTCGTCACTCCTCCTTTTATCCTTCCGGAACTCCTCCGTGGGACTCGATACCGATGAGTGGTGCAGGTGTCGCGCATTATCATTAACTCCACCGGCCTCACTCCGTTCCCATGGCTCTCGGCCCCGCCCCACTCGTCACAAAAAAAATTTGTTTCATTCGAAATCACAGTTTTCATAAAGGCTGTCAGTACAGTGTGTTTAAGGACTGTACTGTTGCTTAACAACATGCCAATTGTTCAGCTGAAAAAATGAAACCATATTGAAAGTTGATATGATATGATCTAGTATGCAGCATGTACCATTGTAAAGAAGTCTATCCCTCACAGTCTCATTTTCATCCATATAAAATTCAATATAGCATCTACCATGACTAAGGTCCATCCCATGAGGCCATGGGAGAGGAGCCGTGAATGGCAATGAAGCGTCATGACTAGTGCTGTGGCGCCTGCAGGTGTACGGCTGTACACATGAGCGCTCAGACTGACCTGAGATTTGCCCCACAAACATTTCAGCAGTTATTATAGGCCTGTGTGTCCCGTATTTCTGTCGACTGAACCAGCCATGCCATTAATTACGAATTTATCAGTCTTTTACATGCCAACGTCAATTTCTGCATATAAATATTAAACCAAATAGAAGCAGAAAATCGTGCTATACGCACTTTCATGAGATCGGGTTAGCCTACAACAATTAATTTGTTGGCTATTTTACAAATGGGAATACAACGAATTAATGACAATGTTTTACATTCAAGGGGTTAGCCTACAACAATTAATTTGTTGGCTATTTTACAAATGGGAATACGACGAATTCATGACAATGTTTACATTCAAGCTACCCGTAAAATTTATAGTGAAAAGTAGCGTCTGGAATGCTATAAAGTAATTTGCTAAAGCTATTTTTAAAGCATTTGCTGCATGACTTAAAAAAAGGCTAATAAATAATTCACATATCATACAAAATTGCGTTGCAGCAAATCCTTTAAATTTTACGGTATTCAGAACAGAGCAACATAAAAATCTATATAAGCAGCTATACAATTATAGGACAAAGTTTTACATATATGCCATTATAATTTGTGTTTTATTTTTTAATTGTACAGAATTATAAAATAAAACGCAAATTATAATCGGGCCTGTTTTAGGCTTTTCCTTATTTTTATATTTTAGACATCCATCAATTAAGGTGATGAAAAAAATGACTGGCCATCTCAGAGAGAAATGCACTGATTACATAATGAAAGAGTTTCTATTTTCGATTTGAATTATTTCGTTCTAAAGTAGTAATTTAAAGCTTTCTATATATTTTTATCATGTCTG
>NW_015633594.1:732043-732612 GCF_001515625.1 Sinocyclocheilus rhinocerous
ATCATGTCTGAGTTTAGGTTCATCATTGTGAAGCGCTCCTGTTCAAGCCTGAGACGGCAGAAAGCGTTTGTTTTCTTTATTTTATAAAAGCACAACGTTTTGTTGATCTTGTGAGTGCACACAAATAAAACTAGACCCACCCTTTACAAGAATGATGTATCACTCTTACCTTTATGAGCAAAAATGACTGCGTATTTTAAGTTGTTTCCACTGTTAGAAAAAAATGCAAGTGATCGCTCTGGCGCCTCCATGTGCTTTAGCTTCCACTCTCCGCACAAACAATTGGATATGCGTCTAACAGCGCACATTTATCTAGGTTAAAGGTGCAGTAGGAGATTTTGGAAAATGCTAACTTTAGCCAGATAGCACTGAAAGCGAACGTCCCATCCTCCCTGCAAACCCCGTCCAAAGCCACGCCCCCTGAACGCATATACGCTCACAGACCAGAATACCAGAGACAACATTACTATAATAGGCTACATCAGTGGGTCCCAATTCCAGTCCTCACGCTGAATGTTCTGAAGTGAAGTAAACTTCAACGGATTTCCCCTGCTCAGGGAGTAGGGAGC
>NW_015633594.1:732741-744384 GCF_001515625.1 Sinocyclocheilus rhinocerous
CATGTCCTGCAGAGCGCGCTTCAGCTTCCACTCTCCACACAAACGATTGGATATGCATCTAACAGTGCACATTTATCTAGGTTAAACACTTAAACTAACATTGTGATATGCTTGAACTGTTTTATATATAGATTTTATTTTAGGCAAGTCGTGATGATTTGAGATTTCTAAATTAATCAAACATAGGCTACGATCAACCCACTGTCTGCCGCTGGCCGCTTTGTCGTTACTTAAAAAAAAAAAAACGTACATTTAACGAACAAAAAATGCTCCAAACGTTTTTCTACTTTAACTTGATAAAAAAACTAAACGAAATATAACCACTTTTCCATTACATACAAAACTGAACTATTTTAATAGCTGAAACAGTAAGCTTTTTTTGGGAAAAGGGGAAAAAAGACTGGCTAGGGCCTATATTTGAGGCCTGTGCAGGGGCTCTTATCCACTTCATCCAACGCTGTTTTGTTCTCTGTTTTCATCTGTGAGCATGCTCTTGATATATGTATTTTACAATTTTGTTGAGTTTAAAACGTGTGACACATTCGTTCTATTCTCACTGATCATTTGGTCACCCATAAAAAAAAAACTCTGTGCGTACCCTCGGAAGAAATGCTGCAGGCGTCCTTGCTGTAGGGTCACATGACAATGACAAATGTAGTAGATTTCATTCATAATACAGACATTCAAAGTATATCATACTTTTTAACAGTTGCTAAGTAATTGCTTTTTCAAAAGAAGTACAGTACCTACTCAATTACCGAATCAGTGTTTTGAACAAAACAGTTGAATGAATCGTTTCACATTCTCGTCACCACCTGCTGATGTATCTATATGTAACCTGCAAAGTCAATGAAAGAGTCCACCACAAAAACACACTTGAAACATGGATTCAGGACTTGAAACATGGACAAGCAACAAATGAAAAGTTTTTTTGGACTGTTATAGCAGCGATCACTCTTCAGTCAGTTCACTCTCTCTTCACCCAATCAGATTTGAGAACCAGAACTATCTGTTGTATACATTGTTTAATCAGCACTTCTTCACCTGCTTTGAATCATAATAAACAGATATGGATTTTGCTTCACACATACATCTTAAATCACATTCATTACAATACCATTTAACTCACTTCTAACCTGTAGCTATTCATCTATGGCCCATTGTAGCGCACTTATTGAGACAAAGAGCCCCTTAGAGGAAAGCACCTAAAAATGGCATCATTGTAACCTGTTCCTGAATGAATGGGCATAACCGATTTCTGCAGACACATTTTAAATAAGTGGGTGCAGTGCTTAAAGGCGCACTGTTTCACACAGCCCCCTCGGCGTGATGGATAACCATGCCAGAATTGCGCCAAACTAATATCTTGTTAGAGGAAGAAAAGGGAAGTGCCCAGTGGGTGAGCTCTATGTGTGTGTGTGTGTGTGTGTGTGTGTGTGTGTGTGAACGTGGAGCTTTGGGAGGGAGGGCCTGGTCTCTTGAGGGTCCCTTGTATCCCTGCCAGACCGTATAAATCAGCACGTGGCCCACGGCCGCAATAAGCTAGAAAATAAAAAAAGCATAAAAGTGTCGGAGTGAAATAGAGGAAGGGAGAATTCTTTTATGATGAAACTAAATTCTCCTTACTCTGCAGTAGATCCACTTCCCTCGGTCTGATTGTTTACTCCTGACACCATTCATCATTACGCTGCCACAAATGACTCAAATTACCACACCTGCTACTCGTATAATACCCACACAACCAAGGCTTAACACTCAGGTAATTGTTTCAGAAGGAATTCCTTCAGTACGACCTGATGTGATGTCGTACATGAAGGGGAGAAATGAAATCCACACACTTTGGACGTGTAGTGGTGAATGTGACTACAGTGAAATTCATGCTGGTGTCAGTAGCAACCTAGAGTGGTCAAGAATATGATTTTAGAGAAATATATTGTAGAATCAGGGTCAGTGAATCTTTATTTCATTCTAATATTCATTTGTTAGGTTCATTATTAATATACAGTATGAACATTTTTAATCCAAGTGTAGTGTTATTGAAGCTGCATAAATGAAGTGATGCAACCCATGTAGACAATATGAAGGCATGTGAAAACTATATAAAGTACAATTATAAATGCCTCGATGTGAAAATTCTTGCCGATACAGAGCTGATAATTGACTAACTAAAAACAAAAGTCTATACTATTTTGTCTAAATACATGAAAAATAATAATAATAAAAACTAAAATAAATCATTTTCAATGCTATGTACAGTAGTGGATATTCATTTTGAGATTTACTAATTAATGGTGTTATTAAGTTATTTATGTTTTTAAAGATTCATCTTAAGTGAACATTAGATGACAGCAAAGGTAATCTAAATGTAAAAATAAGTGTGCACAACTGAAAATCGATTGACGGATACATATCAAATGTTGACTGACACTGATAAATTAAAATCTCTTCTAATATCGACCGATAACTGACATGTCTTTGTTTTTGTTAATGTTACATTGGCTGATATGGCAGTTGTCTTGAACGTATACTGACACCTAATGGTGTGGATGCAGCATCAACAAAGAAAACGTTTCGTAACTGATGCCATTGTAGAAATGTGCTATTCAGAGTCAGCCATGACTAATGTATTCTAAGATGGAAAAAAGTAACAGGAAGATTACTGACATAAAACAAGTAGCTGGCCGTGTGATTTCAGCATGGCAGCCACCATGAGGTGACCATTCCCATATAAAATAAAACCGCTTTTATTAGGCTACTGATATGACTAGATGTGTAATGTGTATGTACATTCATTAAATGTATATTTCAAAAAGCACTATTACTTTCTTTATGTGTTAAGCTTTTCAATGGTGTAACATCATGGAGTGCACCTTTAAAACACTCCCTCCTTTTCATCGTTATATATGTTTGAACAGCACAGTATAACAGGGAAATTATCTGCTTGGCTTCTCCTGACTCAGTCAGACATCTGAGAGGCATTCACGGTGTTATATCAAAGAACACAACATGTCCATGACCTCTCCGTGGCATAAGTCACATGACAGCACCTCTCCAGCAACCCCTGACGGATGTGAGCACCATCTTGGGCTTGAGGTGCTAAATCACCTCAGGGACACTTTGGCAGGTCCTCAGAGAAACACAGCCCAGCCATGAATGACCAGTCATTCCTCAATGACACTTTTAAGCTCAGCATTTCCAATCTGATCAAGATCCACGTTCCTAACTTATCCTAAACGCTCACTTCCTGGACCCAAATCCCAGCAGTACTGATCACTAAATGCGTGTGTCTGTGTCTGGATGCTGTAACATCTACAATTTCAGACAGAGTTTGACAGCTGCCTCTGGTCTCAGATGACTATAGTATCAGATGGCTGATTTGTCTTCTCATTGGCCAGCTCACGCTACGAACACACAGGACATTCAGTCATGCGCTAACAAGCGTTAGCATGCCAAGCTGGACACTTTTCTGGCAATCAGAGTCAGGTATGTCATTGCTGTATACAGGGGAGCAGCCCAGTAAATATTCTGCAACGCTGGGACGGACGAGTGCGTGGGAGAGATGTTTATAGCAAGTGGAAAAACGCTTGTCATGCGGATGGCCCTGATTTATTCTGGGAGAAAATTTGGCACATATATCACTTCTGATGGCCAAGCAAGGCTTCATTCTTATGCATGCACACACACGCACAGGCATTCTCTCTCAATGCTATTTGCTTTCTCTCTCTATTAGCCTTTCAAATACTGGGGGGTCTTAAACATGACACCAGATGACACCCACCCTGCTGAGAAACTTGTGCCGATTTTCTTCAAACATGTATCTCCAACCACACAGTGTATAGATGCGGAGTCTTACTTTATTTTAGATCCAGTTACATGACACTTCCAATTACAAAGAGACGATTTAAGGGGAAAGACCAAGATCAAGCCAAATACAGCCAAAATCACTTTTTTTTAATCAGTAAAAAAAAAAAAAAAACATTCCAAAAATGAGATATTTACTAAAAATAAAAGTAATATTTTCAGTAACTGAAATAAATCTAAAATAAAAATAAAATAATAATAAATTAAAATAAAGGTATAAATAAATAATAAATTAAAATAAACTATAAAGAAATACTTCAAATGAAAATGAAATAAAAAATAATTGAAAAAAGAAAAAAGCACATTTAAAAAATTATCTAAACTAAAATGAAAACTGAAAATCTAAAAATAAAGGCTAATTCAAAATAGTAAAAAATGCTAGTATATAAATAATACTAAAATAACACTGAAATTTGCTTACAAAGATAATGTATCTTGAACTAAGTTTCAAATTGTATGACGTCTATTTATTTATTTTTTTGTAAGCCTGAACCTCACTAAATGTTATATTTATGCTTAAAACAAGAATATTGTTAATATTTTGTGCAATTCTCAGCATCAACTGAATTCATTTTATTTTAAGAAAAAGACAAAAACTAAAACCCTGATTAAGGAAATTATTGTTGTAGTGTAATAATAATAGTAATGATAATAAAAACCTAGTAAAGCCAAACTTTTGATTAAACTTATTTACTCTCATATTTAGAGTTTAAGAGTTTTATTTCAACTGATCCAGGCACTGTGTTTTTATGTTAAAGAAACATCCCAAGCCTTGGTACCTGTTTGAGCAAGGTGATCTCATGATAATTTGTATATATTTTACGTAAAATGTGGTACTATAAAACGTACATTTACTTACGTTTTTACAGGCACTAAAACGTACAATACTGACGCTTATCAGTCATGAACTAATCGGCGTTTTCTTTTCCCTGATTCGGATGCTCATTTCTCCTTTTCGAGTCTGCAACCGTTTCTTCTGCTACTTCCTTTTTTCCTCTCATCTGAACTTTCTTGATTGCCTCTGCATATGTTAATCCTTCCGTTATCTTAACATTTTGAACTTTGACCGCATTTTTCCTGATCTGACAACCTCCATACCCCGCACTGTGAAACTACATAGCTCATAAGTCCTAAAAACACTCTTTCCGGCAATTTTTCTAAATCAAAATGTACCATTACAGAAAGACTGTCCATCCTCTCCTTGTCTAGAGCTGCAGTCCTGGTCACATTTCAGACGTAAAACTTTGCTAGAACCTTTCGAAAAGTCATTGGAGGGATCTCTCTGTTCCTCTGATAAATGAGAATTGGCTGTATGCTGCTACCACTACAGCCAAATTAACAAGCTGAATGGACAATAATTAATAACGGCCTCCGGTCTGCAGGGCTTTTAATGAATTACCCATCCCTTTCCTCTGCTGTCCTGTCTCTGATTTAACGCAAAGCAGCTGATCGCAGACAACACCTCATGAAATGTGTTCCTCAAATCACCATACTGCAGATGGAGGAAATCAAGTTTGACTCTCATTTCTCCAAAGTCACTGCAAATGGTGAAGGAACAGTGGAGTTCTAAATGTTTTGGGAGCTAAATAATGGCTCTGTCCACATGATAACTGAACATTTACCAGCAACAGGTTCAAAACTAAAGCAGTTTACATCGAGCCCTAACTGACTGAGGAGGTCTAAAATGCATAGAGAGAGCTATCCGTCAGCATTCCCATTCAAATCAATGGCAGTTGCTGAGCTGGCACATAACCCTTTGGAAGTATGTGACCAGCAGACAGGGAGAAGTCTTTTAAGAGCCCTCCAAAAAATAATGTATTACTGGTCAAATATTTATCAGTGTCTGTATATACTCATCACACAATTTGTAATAAGTAACGGATTACAGTTTACATGGAAGTTTTAAAGATTGTTGTCTGCTTTTACCGCATGTTGCTTTATTGCGTCACGTCTAGGCAGTACAGTCTGTTAGGTAAGTAACACCAATGCCCTTTTGTGACTGTGCAACTTAACAATCGGGTCAGACCGAGTCAGTTACACAGGTCTAAAGCTAAATTCTCAGTGGCACTATAGGGTACCATCACAGCATTTCCTTTAATTGATAGAACACTTGTCTGGTAAAATATGAAGGCAGAGCGCTATGGCCATTATGAATCATCGCAGCATACGTGGAAAATGTGAAGCATCAGCACCCTGCTCTGTAACGCCATGGGTCTACAAAGGTACTTTACATTAGACGCCTGCATGAGTTGCATCTGCTGCGACTGACCCCAATTAATATTTGCTTATACATTTCAGTGGTGTCTGCATCAGATTTAGAGGCATAAAATGAAGACAGGGCCTTAATGGGATGCTGACAGGAGGCCAGTTGGAAAAGTAGTATATTTCCCTGAGAAACGCCTGGGGATACCACATAAATAAGCCCCTGTTATTTCCAAGAGAGTTAGTGAGGTGTGCCTTTCTGTAAGTGTGTGTGAACGAAGAAAAGTGAAATAGAGAGGAAAAAAAGGGGAAAGTAATAAAGGTGTGAACAGTTCTGGATAAATGAGCAAAGAGGTATTAAAACACTACAATGTTCTTCAGTTATATGGTAATAAATCACATGTACACCCAAAAAGGCAGATTTTTTAAAAATATATTGCTATTTAAAGGGATAGTTAGCTCAAAAATAAAAATCCTTTCATCATTTACTCACCCTCATGTTATTTCAAACATGTATGACTTTAATTATTCTGCATATGCAAAATAAGAAAAGGATCAAAAAAATCCATACAATGAAAGCCAACGATATCCAAAACAAATTAAATGTGCATTTGAAGTGAACTTCAATTCTTAAAAGTATATATTAAAAAAAAACTGTAAAGATAATATTAATGAAATACAAGGCTACTTAAGTGTACTTGAAGAGAGTACACTTACAAAGCTATGTTTAATTACACAAAGTGCAATATAATAATGTCAAATTAAGTTTTACTTTGAACGTACATTTTAAATCCTAATATTTTAATATTTTTTGTTCTGACTAACATACAAAAAAGGGTACAGTACTTGATTATATATTTTTTTAGTGTTTTATTCAATATTACATTTAAAGTTAATATATTTTAAATATACTAAATTGCAACTTCCGTATTACAAATGTGTAAGTTTGAATATATGACATAGAAGTTTCAATAGAAATGCCATTAAACGTTTGTCATTAAAGTATATTTTTGTTTAAGATTTTACCATAAATACTTGTCAGTTCATTCGAAGACCATATTTCAAAGACAATAAACGTAATTATGAAAGTGCATATATGTACTTAAGTCCTACTTGTGTGGGTCAAAAAAGTACTTATTAAAGATAAATTTTATCTTTTTATTGAATTGCAATTATCATGCAGTTAAGCATTCAGTTCACACTTAAGTATATTCTTTTAAAGTATTTCCGTATCAAGTACTACTGTTAAAAGTGTGCTAAAGTGTACTTCTTTTTCATGAGGGTGATTGAAAATATGCCTTTCATACTTTAATCCGTATCAACTTTCATACACACAAATACATAAAACATTTTCAGTATAATTTCCCCTAAATCCTGACCATGTTTTGCAGATGTGTTCCACACAAATAATGCTATAATCCATTTTCTTTTACAGTGTTAGTTCATATAAACGGCATCATTACCAAATTGAGCAGTTAAACCAAAAGGGCACCTGCTCTCCGCTTTGCACTCTCTGCATTACTTTCAGCTTGACTCAACAAACTTCTTTTCCAGTTGCCTGTTAATTATTAGCGTTTTAGCATCATTACTAGAATTTAATGCGCTCCAGATTAATTGTTCTGTGGCATTTACTTATGAAACCTATATTTTTCCAACAAATTGTAATAAAGGATATGCAGCTGTCCGGAGCAGAGCAGGGGAACGAGTGCAGATCCATTAACCAAATCATTTATTAGCCTATAAAATCAAATAATATTTAATATTTAGCAAAACGGTCCTTGACGACGGCACGGTAGCTCTTTCATCACAGACAAATTTTGCTGAAAGCTGAGAAGATGGTAAGATTGCCCCCTGTCTGCAGGATGTTTGCCAAAACTATGTGATAATCTTCCGAACTATGATCTAGGAATCTGTCTGAGAGAAGAAAACACACAAGATTACATCCTAATCACCCTTTTGGGTTTGAAACTTAAAATCAGACAGCAGGAAACAGCACGTCTGATCTCTGATTAGACAGCTGGGGAAACATCCAACCAAATCTCTGCTGTCCACGAACACAGATTTCCGCCCCCCATGATGGACTGCTCCCCGCGGCATACACACCTCCCTTTTAATGTAAAACCGCCTATGACTAATTATGGTAATTCATTACATCTCCAATTAGGTTGTGGGATTTATGGCAAACTGGCCCCATAAAGAGCAGGATTTATGGAGCCTTTGAATGTCACCCAGAGGACAGAGGGTTGGCTTCATATCATTCTGCTCTGAGCCTCCAGCTCACTATATCATCAGCTCAAGAGACAAAGACACTCCACCCTGCTTTGTTCAACCACAAATGCTACCCATCACTGTGGTAAAAACCAGGGCCTACCCAGGTAACAAAAAACACATTTTAAGAAAGTTTTGATAATGTTCCCATTAAGTTATGAAAACGTTTATTCTGAATTTTCTCTTAAGGTTTTTAAAACGTTTTTTTCTTTTTTATGTGAACATTAGCGAAAACATTAAAGGGTTAGTTCACCCAAAAATGAAAATTCTGTCATTAATTACTCACCCTCGTGTTGTTCGAAACCCGTAAGACCTTCGTTCATCTTCGGAACACAATTTCCGAAATTTTTGATGAAATCTGAGGGCTCTCTGACCCTCCCATAGACAGCAAGGTAACTACCACGTTCAAGGTCCAGAAAAGTACCAAGATGATCGACAAAGAAGTCCGTGTGACATCAGTGGTTCAACTGTAAAGTTAGAGGGTCAGAGAGCCCTCAGATTTCATCAAAAATATCTTAACTTGTGTTCCAAAGATGAACAAAGGTCTTACGGGTTTGGAACAACACGAGTAATTAATGACAGAATTTTCATTTTGGGGTGAACTAACCCTTTAACAGAACAATTTATTTTGCAACAGACCTTACATTTGAAAGATCTCTGAGCATTTTGAAACAAGCAGTAAGTAACATTAAAACCGTTAGACGAACATCCAACTAAAATGTTTCCGAAAAAACGTTCGATGAAGAATGTATAAACGTTGTTGTGCTAACATTTTGAGAACGTTATTAGACCAGATAACTTGGAACGAATGTTGTATTAGCCTTACTAGAATAACTTTGAGAGATCCTTGCCAGAACGTTAGTTAAAGTTTTGAGAATGTTTCCTGTTTGCTGTCTCTACAATCGCATTATATAGAGTTTTACCAGTGCTGGGTAGATTACTTACAAATTGTAGTCCATTACTGATTACAGATTATATGATGAAAATTGTGGTAGGTAGCCTAATGTAATCTAGGTTACTCATTTTAGGTAATGTATTCTGACTGCTTTTTACCTAACTTGATTTAAACCCCTAGTTCCCCCCCCCCCCAAATTCAGAAGCATGGATTGCAAAATGATTTACATTACATTTACATGGCCATTCTAGCTATATTGTGAAATAGTCAAAGCTAAATGGTATGGCACAGTAGGATTTTTGGAAAGGAAACATTAAAGGAGAAAAAAAGAAGAGGGAGAATCAATAAATTATGAATAATTTACTGCCATTTTATGAATAATATGTAATTATGTAATCCATAAAAGTAACTGTAATCTGACTTTAAAATGTAATAAAATCCAATTACAAGTACTCCATTTTTGAAATCTGATTATGTAATCCAGATTACATGTAATCAGTAACTTACTACCCAGCACTGAGTTTTACTATATAAAACACTGATCCAAGTGGGACCTCATTAACCTGAGATTTTATCTTCAAACATGTGATCAATAGTGACCAGTCTGTTTGAACCAGTTTATATAATCAACACTTCAAATATTCACAGTGCAGATACGGACTGGCCATCTGCACCTCCAGCTTTGATTTTCACGACTATCATCTGCGGGTACACAAGCACAGCGCTTATAAACTGACAGCCAGGCAGTCCTAAAATGTAAGGACCCTTTGTGCCCTTGGCCAGGCCTCGCTTTTTCCTCCGAGCAGAGTGGTGTTCCCTGCAGCAGAGCCGCGGGAAGGCTGATTTGTTCCCTGGCTGGAGCTGACAGGAGCTGGTCATGTTGTTATGAGTCGGCTCCAGCTTCTGTGTTTCAATCAGGCACACAGCGGGACAGCCCATCTGCTGCCGCAAACCTCCCAGCCGCTACAAAACAGGACCTGAATGGAAACGAGTGTTCTTTCAATATTCTAGAACATAACCTACATGTTAACATTCTACTTTAACTTTGTAGCTATTCTGTTGCACTTTAATGAGTTGTTCAGTTTTACCTTCATGCTGACAGGGCGTCTTAAAAGGATGGTTCACTCATTTACTCTCCCTCATGTCATTACAAACCTGTATGACTGACTTTCTTCTGCATGTGGAACACAAAAGAAGATATTTTGGGAAAGAAAAATGTCTTTTCGTCCATACAGTGAAAGACGATGGGGTTCAATGCTGTTTTGGTCCCATGCAGTGTTATTTTAGTGTAGGCTATTTTTTGTACTATTATAGAATTCATTCATATTTTGAATTAGGTTATATTTTTGTATTTTCAGTTTTTATTTAAATTTTAGTATTAGCAATTTTATCACATACATTATTTTTTTATAGTTTTTATTTTAACATTTATATTTTACTTCCATTTTAGTTTTAGTAATTTTTTTTAGTTTTTTTCATGGTTTATACTTTATTGGGATTTCTTATTTGCAAAAAAGCAACCAAATAAAATATTCACATTCTCAACCTTTAAACAAACAACAAAGACTTACACCAAAATGAAGGGGAAATTATAATTTCTTTTTAAATAATGACAATATAAGTTTTAGTAATTTTAGTTCTTCATCTTAAACTTATTTTAACTCATTTAGTTGCCAAAGCAAAATTTCTATCTTTTAAGTTTTTCCTTTATATATATATATATATATATATATATACATGAAGAGTTCATTTGCAAAAACAGATAACTCCAAAAAAAAATTCCAGAAATCAAGTTTTTTTTATTGTGCATTCCAAGTAATATCAATCAAACTGCAGTTGGGTTGTTTTGATTAATAATAACTTAAATACGCGTAATTTACTAAATTAAAGTTCATTGAAAGTATGTTTTTTTACATATTAAAAGTTTGTTTCATAGCAAAAGCAGATAACTCCAAAAGTCGTTTTTTGGCAAAAGCAGATAACTCCACATTTCATGTTTTAGAGTTTAAAAAACACTCGTTTAAAGGGGTCCTATGATGCGATTTAAATTTTTCCTTTATCTTTGGAGTGTTACAAGCTCTTGGTGCATAAAGAAGATCTGTAAAGTTGCAATGACTAAATTCTCAAATCTAAAGAGATATTCTTTATAGAGTTAACCACGCCTACCTAAAACGGCTCGTTCTAACACGCCCCCAGTGATTAACGTTACACACAATACACGGTGCTTTTCCCTCACCATTGTAACGTTAACGCGCTGCTTTTGCAAGGTTCCGTGAAAACGTTTCAGCTTTTATTTTCCTTTTACGCCCTGAAGAAGATATCACAGGTTCATCAAGTTCGTTGAAATGATCCATCCTCGATCACTTTTAGTAAGCTTTGACGAAACTCCTCTCAGCTAGCACGTCTTTTCAAAGTGA
>NW_015633594.1:744476-745602 GCF_001515625.1 Sinocyclocheilus rhinocerous
GAACTCGCGATGCCTTGAAAGTGGACAAAACCGGCTTTTTTGACAAAACGTGTTTAGGATTCAGATCGCGCTATATGTGGAGAATAATGCATGGAAATCAGCTGTTTTGTTTTTTTTTTAAAGTGGCCTTTATCGGTTTTTGCAAATAAACTCTTAAAGGTCCCCTGAAATGCTCAATAGTATGTTCCTGCACAACCGGAGGCTGCAGTTTCAGGACTATATGGCATAGAAATGATACAAAGTCATTCAAGTTGCGATGACAGAATTGTCATTTTTGGTTGAACTATCCCTTAAAGTCCACAAACAGGAAGTGGTTATTAAGCAACTCACAGAGGAGGAAATTCAAGGTCTGCACCACAATCTTTTCATGCAGTTGGATGCTTTGTTCAGAATCTTCTATGACATCACACACCTCTCTGTTTCAGCCTTCTGTGAATATCTCTGTGGAGGAGACGGATGGTGCCCCTCCTTTCTCCGCTCTGCTCAGGAACTGGTGGGAAATGTATAATGAATACTAATGAATCCCCACCTCCCTCGACAGGTGTCTTACCTCCACCCCTCTCACACCTAACATCCTGTCCTCTCCTTCCCTGACAGAGAGGAGTGAGCTACTGACATGTGATGTGAATTTAACACACACAAGGCTCAGTGCAAACATCCTCTCCACCCTGAGCTCCTTCATTAGTGCTGATTCTTTAACAGACTGGACGAGTTCAATCAGGAAAGTCACGGTGTTCCAGATTTCACCATTCCAATAAATTATCAGGAAACACAGCTAAAAAGTGAAGATACAGTTCAAAAGAGTACATCGCATATAGATGAATTTATTCTGCTAAGAAAATAAATGGAAATTCTTAATTAATACAGCATTGTTTTTCTTAATTAATACAGCATTTATTTATTAAATGTTAGATAAGAATAAGAAATATAATATAATATAATAAAGTCCGTAACTTTTTTTGGTTTAAAATGATCCGAAATCAATATTTGAGCAAGTACATAACCAGCCAGTGTTCAAAACTATGGCCTTACTTTAGCCCGATTCACAAAGGTTAGCTTATAATAATGTTTTCTAATTTGAGTGGTTCGGGTAGGTTTTCGCGGGAAATTCGAGCATGGCACTGCG
>NW_015633594.1:745752-785188 GCF_001515625.1 Sinocyclocheilus rhinocerous
TACTTGTTCAGATGGCAATATACGGTGAAAATTCTTATTTGGGTCATATTCCAAGACTTAGGCTAGAATCTGTGATTGCGAAGTACAGTAAATATCCACACTGGTGCGGTGACTGACAGCCACACATACTCTTCAGAACATTAGATTCATCCGCACTGAAGCCGCGCCGACTCACAACCCACGCAAGCTAGATAATTCCACACACAGCTGCAATTCCAGGTTTTCAAACAGAGATGGCGACAAAGAGGCAAAACTTATGGACTGCAGCTTTAAACTGTCAAGTACATTTGCAAAGTAATCATAATGTACTGACTAGTGATGTCATTTAAATGGCCAGTTAGTAAAATATTTTTTGTATGTATAATAATGACAATAAAAAGTTTCAGATGAAGAGGACATGTAATATAAAATATAATTCCTTAATTATATTCTGATTTTGATATTAAATATGACACAAATATTTCTTCTTGAGATTCTAGTATTCTCAGATCTGGCTGAAGACGTTAAAAAACGTAAGATGTAGCCTACATATTAAAAAAGGTGTCAACATTTGATTGAAATTGTTCCATGCTGCTCAACTTTAACAGCAGGCCCAAGTCTAATTGTTTATCAACTGGTTTATAATACAGTATTATGTAATGATCAAATTAAAATGTCGTTAGTATTTATTGTGTGAAGCTTGGCTGAGCACGTTAATATGCTAAAGTAACACTTCGTTCGGATACATTCTTCTTGGCAGAGAAGGTAACGGCCTGACATGTGTTTTAATTAAGTTTCTCACTTCAGTGCCCAGATATTTGTGGATGTCAATGCAGCGGTCCATGAAGATACGATCCGATATGCCAAACAGTTCTCCTACAGCTGATAATTAATTCCACATCTGAATAACTGCTATTTGATTTGTTTGTTATGTTCTGCATAAAAAGGTCAGAGATTTTGTTTCCCATCAGTTCCTGGCATACTGCTACATTGTGATTGTACATACAAACAGCACTTACAGCCTGTGTAGAAACCTGTCTTGTGTTGTCTGATCCTATGGAGGAAGCAAACAGAGTCTCAAATTAAGACATTCTACATCTGCTCTGAAATTACTTGACGCAATCTCATTACAAAGAACGTTATACGCGGCTGCCACCTAGTGGCTACAATACAAACTGCTAAAAAAGACTGCAGAATGTTTTGTGAACGCATAGGCTTTATTTCATACTGTTTTTACCTACAACTTAATGCCTTTGAAAGACAAAAAAAAAGAGGTTTACATTCACTCAATCAATCTATTAAATACTACAGCACGTGATAATTAAATAATTTGCACAAAATAAGCATCACATCCTTCATTGCACATATTTTACAATTACTTGTGCTTTTGAACTGGTAGTTTGCCTTACATATCACACAGACTAATAGAAACACACAGAAAGAGACAGCGGCTTGCGGAACATGAAGCTACAACAGCAGACCATCAGAGGTTCCTAGAAACGAACAAATATGTACAATTAAAAAAATGGTGCAGGATTTACTTGGAAATCATTTTCACTCAGAAATTGCTAGAAAATTTCACAAATATTAAAAAAAGAAACATAAGCAACACATTGAATTAAAAATGAAATTTTGATGTGGAATGACTGAAATAGTAAGTGTTTTTTGTTTAGTTTTTTTTATCATTTATAAGTTTTATTTACAACTTCAAAAATCACTTTTACAGTATAAAAACCCCCAGATATGAACAGGTTAGGTTTCAACAGAGAAAAACAAGGCACATAGGCTGCCACTCCAGGATCATTTACTCACCTCAGACCCCTTACAGCAAGTACAGTTCCAGGAGATACTCCTTAGGCACGATTCCGATGGCCCCTTTCATCTCCCCCACCCACCAGCCAAACAAGTCGTACTCCTGTAAAACACACACAAAAAAAAAGACAACCGATAACCGACATTCATTAAACCCACTCACTGTTGAGACCAATCAGCGCAGTGACACAATCAGCGAGGTCAAATAGGTCAACGCTCAGGGGAATTAAATCTGTCAATACATTGTTCATTTACCCGTTCATCCTCAGGTTTTTCCTCATTTTCTTCTCATACTGTCTCTATCCGTACATCCCTACCCCCCATTCTGTCTCCCTCCCATCCTCCTGTCTGTCTTTCCAAGGCCAATTCAAGGACACAAGGCCCATAGGACCTATAAAGATTACACAAGAGAATGTGAACGGGAGATATATTTCGTATGAAGCACAACAGATCTGTGAGCCCGAGGACAGAGTCCTTTTCTTTTCGGTACAGAGACAGATCAGCTCTTCTCCAGCTCATGGAAAAGATAACCATAAAGATAAGAAGAAGATAAGATCCGTCCATCCGTCTCTCTTTCTTTATTCCATAATTACAAACAGATCACACAGTGCCATTCACTTCAAAGCGTTTTCTCCACATCCACGATACTCTGATTCTCACAGATGCCTTCTAAACTTTGGGGTTATACTGAGGCAGATCTATCAAGCCGCATCATGCTTTCTTTCAAAAAGGAGAATGTAGGGAAGCAGTGAGAGGAGACTGACTGAAATGAACTGTGGACGCACTGAAACCACCAAATAAAACTCCATTTCCCAGCAGACCTTTGGAAGAACTGGACAAACTGGGGTCTGGGGACCCCAGAAAATGCACAAAATGCATATTAAAATGTATCTGTCAGAGTTAATGTGTGCATAAAACATTAATGTTTAATATACAAATTTGGTAATATTTCTATTTTATCCTGCTTTCTAAACATGGTTGAAAATCAAGAAAAAAATCTAAATACAGTTTTGCTAAATAACAATGATAAATAAGGAAGTAAAATCAATCAATAAACAAATATGGAATTCAAATATATTAAATATAAAAAATTGTGTTAGTATGTTAATTTCAGAAACACTATCAACTTAATAAAAAGTAACTATAACCAATTTAACTGATTTAATATAATAAATATAATTCAATTAAACACACTACCATTCAAAAGTATGGGGTTGGTAATTTTTTTATGTTTTTGAAAAAAGTCTCTTATGTTCTCCAATGCCGGCTGCATTTATTTTATCATAAATAATAGCTAATTGGCATATTTAATTTAGTTCAATTAAATATGTTTTTATCAATGTTGAAAAAGTTGTGCCGTTTAATAATAAATTATTTAATCAAATAGTTTTTTTGTAACATTATAAATATATTTAATGTCACTTTTGATCAGTTCAATTAATCCTTTTTGAATAAAAGTATTCATTTATAAAAATCTTTCTAACTCCAAACTTTTGAAAGGTAGTGCAATGAGAAACAATTATTTAGTTGTCTTTAAAATCACACTTAATTTATACTGGTTTATATGCTTGAAAATAAAGCTGACTTATATTTTAGGAAGGGGGTCCCATAAAAAGCATACATCATATCTGGGAGTCCTTGGCACCAAAACTTTCAAATCAAAAATCTTCTACTACTTTGCAAAGGCCGAACACAGTATGGGGTCTCTATGATCTGTCTATGTGACAGACAGGTTTGGCTCAATTTGTTCAGATTCCAAGAAAACTGAGAAAAATAAATGTAAAAATACCAACTCAATTAGAGTTTTAGCTTTGGTGTAATTATTGTGATTTGCCTTTGTAGGGCAGTATAGAGGACCTTAGTGGGGCCCTCACTCATCAGAGGGCCAAGGCTGCCAATCTGCATGCTCAGCTCTGCATGTTTTTGAAAGTTCCCACATGAACACTCGTTTGTTGTACTTGAAAAGAATGGTCAGCTACAGTGAAACCCCCGAAAAATCTCAATCCAGTGTACTCTGACTGACATTTATAGCCTTTTTCTCTCTCTGACATTCAAGTCTTTGATGTCCCTAAAATTGACTAGACACTCACTGCTTGTCTGCCTTCAACTTTCACCTCACTGACGGAGAAAAAAAAATCTCTCTCTGCATGGTTCGGAAAGAGCAATGAGGTTTGAATCATACCCATCTGAAGTTAAATATGAAGTTTGTGGGCCCCTACTTGACCCCGGCAGCCTAAGTGATTCCTGCTGTATAATGTATAGTGCTCAGCTCCGGCCAGCAAACCTCTTACTGCCTGCGTGCACGTATCTGTCTATAAAACACAGGTCTGGTTATGCAGCTGCTGACAGCTGCCGCAGACACACACACTGTAATGGAGAGCATCTCTTCACCGCCAACTGTCCTCAGTGTGCACTGTCCTCCTCACAAGAGTAAAAAGAAACACTTTGCTAAAAGACCATATAGACTTCAATAAATCTTCCGCTATCTGTAAAGCTTAGATTTTGAATATAATTTAGAATATATTCCATTTATACATTCTAATAATGTCAGAACTGTAGATCCTAAAGGCTGGTTGCATAAACTGCTTAAACTAGTCTTAAAACGTAAGTCATCTAATTTGTTTTCTTCAAGGCTGGTCATAACTTTTTTAAGTCAGCTACAAAAAGTTAGCATGGCCCAATTTGAGTCAGAAAAGTAAGACTGATTACCTCTTGGCTAACTGCTAATTGGTCAAACTATTTCTTAAGACACAGTCTTAAAAGTGGCTGTTTATGCAACTGGCCCCAGGTGTTTTTTTAAGCTGCTTGTTTTCAGACTTTTCTATTAACAGAAACTGGGAGCACTGATATATTAAGTTAACCATGTGATTCCAGAAATGTCAAAAACTGTATGTTCTTCAGGAAAAACAATTTATTGAATTAAATTTCAGTTTACACTTGGATTTTGTGTTCTGTAGCATTTTCATTTAGATTATAGTTATTATTTTAATATCTACATGTAATTATATCTATATCTATCTATCTATCTATCTATCTATATATATATACAGTGGGTACGGAAAGTATTCAGACCCCCTTAAATTTTTCACTCTTTGTTATATTGCAGCCATTTGCTAAAATCATTTAAGTTAATTTTTTTTCCTCATTAATGTACACACAGCACCCCATATTGACAGAAAAACACAGAATTGTTGACAGTCATCCTGATGTCCCCTAGTATAGGTCCTGGTTCCCATGTAGAGAACCACTATGCTATACAAATCAAGTTTAATGATTAATAATTATTTGCAATTAATTAATATTTTTCCTTATAATGCTTAATAATTAATTGCTTTAAATAAAAAAACGATTTGTATTATATTTAATGTTTTATATAATATTACACTTTTTATAATAAATATATACATTTATATAAACATTTAATAACGTGTTAAAGTGCAGGATTCACACACCTCATAGGGCAGTTGTCCAGGCTGTGTGAAACAAGACAGGAAGTGCACATGTGAAAGGGTGAAGCGGAAGCTTCCTGTAGCCGTCCTTTGATACAGACACACCTCATTGACAGGGCAGCGCCTGTGCGAATATGTGCGCGTGCAGGAGGGTCAGATTAGAAGGTGAGGGTGACAAATAAGTCTGCAACAGGAAAGCAATGCAGACCTCACACTCCTTCTACATGCCCACACACGACTATCCAGCATCCATCTAAGGAAGCCGGCATGCAAGGTCACATGGATTTCCTAAATTAGCATTTAGCTGACTAAAATGACCTTTAAAATATCTTTATGTATAATTCACTTGATGTAAGCTGAATAATTAAAATCCTGCATGATTAAGATATACAACAACAAAATGATGTGGGTCTTTGAGGTTTACAATGCTTCTGGACCCCAGACGGACCATGTGACGCACTATTTTGACCAAGCATCATTTACAGCACACACTGGCCTGCTTTGAAAAGAAGAGAGTGTGGTGTGTGTGATTTAGGGCCCTGACACCTCCCCCTGGTCTGATGGTCAATACCCTTTCAGAGCCGCTGAGGGTCTGGACAGGGGGGTAAATGGAGGTGGGGTGGGGTGTTAGACTTGCAGCTGCTGCATGGCCAAGGGGAAGGAGGTAGGCCACTAATAGCCCCACTGGCTTGTTCCCCAGACTGCTCTGAATGGCCTGTGAGCCACAGCTGGACACTAAACCCACACCGGCTTTACGGTCATCCACAAGCATGGCTGAAGGAAGGGGGAAGGGGCTACGCTACAAAAGAGTGCCTGCAATATAAGCCGGCATAGTGCCCATAAAATGGCACAAATACGACACAGCATCATTGGACTGTGTCGAGCAGTTCTTTCCCAGCATCGTTTGGCAACATCCTGGGTTTAGGCTTCTCTCTTTTATGCAGTGCAATACATTTCATGTGTATTTCATAAAAATGGGATTTAATGGTGTGGGTTTTTTGTTTTAAAAAAGTGCCCTGTGATTTAATGGTGTGTTTTTTAATGTTATTATTTGTACAGAGACAATGATTTTTACTATTTTAGTTCCACCCCAACCTACCTGAAACAGACTGCCTTAGAAGAAAACAAATAAATAAAAATAAGAGCATTATGCATATATATTCTCTATCTATCTATCTATCTATCTATACAAAACCAGAAGCCTTAATGGTGTCTTTAATAAAATAAAAATTCAAAAAACACAATTATGTCTTTCAAAAGGCTAATTTTCTTTTGTATATATATATATATATATATACATATATTTTAAAAAAATGCCACTGCATTCATTCTAGCCACTAGATGGCAGACTTGCTCTGAAAAACGCAGTCATCCCTGGATCCCATTCAGACCATATTCTGTCATTTTCTGACAGCCTGCTGACTTTTAACAGAATGAGATAACTTCCCCATTGGCATGTTTTATATATCCATTACAAATTATGGATTTTTAGCCACTGGTGAAATTGGGATGTCATCTCTCTTCTCCTGAAGATACATTACCTTGCTACTGCACATTTCTGTGTCTCTAGTAAAATGAATATAAATAAATTGGATAGAATTATGGAAAGCTGTATTCAGCAGTTCTATGTGTCAGCCTCTTTCCTGTGTAATCACTTCTGGAGACCTAAACTTTCACCATTACTTAATGGATCACATTAGATGACATCACACACAGGCATTTCTAGGCCTTATTTTTCATCTCAGCCCTCCTAAAAATCTCAGAGTAAGCTGTCAGGTCACTTGAAAATCTCATGTTTGCTGAAAATAGATGCAGCAGAAAGACATCAGAGAATATTTTAATTTGAATCCTCTATTTACCAGTCATTTAAAAAAATTTAATAAAAAAATTAATAAAAAAGGTTTATCATATTAACTTTTAAATCCATTTGTTCTAGTCTGTGTCTGTTGTCGACATATGTATGGCAGTAATATTCGGTATAGATAGGTATATATATATACGTATCTCAGTATACAGCCACCCACTTCTATCAACCACATATGGCACCATTACTGATTATACTTATACTTATAAGAAGATGGAATTTTGTTTATTAAAAAAAAAGTCAGTCAAGCAAGATTTCAAATCGCTACCTCATACCCTTAAAGCAATAAATATTCCTTTGACACACATCAGATCATGTTTCAATAACAGGCTGATCCCCCATAAGACTGAAATCCTAGAATAATACTCCCATACACAGGGTCAACACTTTGATTTGTCCTATATTTTAATTTATTAAAAAAGTCATTACAAAATGTAATTCACACATAATAGATACTTATTTTATAATGAGCATGTTTTTAATTTCTGTATTTAAATTAATTTAGATATTTTCTGAGGGGGAACAAAGTCAGAAATCACAGGATGATACAATTGTCCTGATAGAATAATGAAGTTTTTTTTTTTTTTTTTAAATAAGACTTAAAAAAAAATGTATTAAATGAACAGTTGACCCAAGCATTTAAATTCTGTCAAACCTCCAGAACATTCTGTTCCAAACCTGCATGACTTTCTTTCTTCTGTGGAACATCAATGATTACATTTTGAGAAATGTCTATACAATGACTATACTTTTTGTCCATACAATGAAAGTCAATGGTCACCAAAACAGTTTGGTTACAAACATTGTTCAAAATATCTTCTGTGTTCTGTATAAGAAAGAAAGTCATACAGGTTAGGAACTACAGGTGAGTAAAAGACAATATTTACATTTTTGGTTGAACAATCCATTTAAGTACTTTGGCTTAATCCTTAATTAACCTTTCTTAGAATATTTTAACACAAAAAAATTTAATTACGTCACTGTTTATTAATGTTTTTAAAACTTTTGTCTACAAAACCGAAGACAATCAACAAGCAGAAAACCAAACAGTAAGTGATATCTCAGAGAGGACCCCTGCAGATCTTCATGACTTGTGTGTGTCAAGGTCAGTAATCACATTGTTCAACTTTTTTTATAATAAGGCAAGATTAGTTCAGGTTGTAAAATGTCATGTGGTGCAACTCCTCGAAAACAATGATATATATGAAATAATAATTCATGATATTTATATAATGACATTTTACCTTGAAAAAAAATATAATTTATATAGAATGTTTATCTCTGTGTTTTCTATATAATGATTCATTTGTCTCCTGCCAGTCTGTCACTGTAAAAATTACATTTATTAAGCTGCCTGGTTAAATAAAGGTAAAAGAAACAAACTAAATGTTTATGCCACATTACACATTGAAACTTCTCCTGAAAATGGTATTTAAGTTTTTTTAAAAACTCATTTGAAACCAACATTAAAACAAACAAGAATTTGTTGCTAGCTTTAAACTAGATCATGGACACTTACATAGTACCTCTTTGACCCAAAAAGTTCTTTACAGTTAATCACTTATACTGTAGAACAGAGATAATATGAAAATACCAGCATGATGTCAAAACCTCTCTTCTAAACGTGAAAGCACAAACACGATTAAGCTTTCCAGTTCTTTCTCCGAAAGGCAATCGGTGCTAAGTAGACAAACCGCAAGATACCCAGTTTGTTTCTGGGAACGGAGCAGCCTGACCAGTTTTAAGTAGCCCTGAGAGGTATCAAGCTAATTCTGTTAGCCAGGTACAAACCCCACGGGCAGTTCCCAGATCTGCACAGCCAGCCTATGCATCGGAGCTGACAGGTATGGGAAGTTTTTAACCAAACGCACTTCTCCACCACACCTGGTACGAATAGAGAGGTGGATTCAGCGTTTCCTGAGAACACAGACTACCATTACAGCCATAAATAGTGACTGGCTGAGATGTGTATAAGCTAAAGATCTGCGTACGGTTGCCCTTACTGAACATGGCATTGAGCCGTCTTCCAATACTGAAATACCCACACACAAATGAGCTCGGAGACGCACAACGCAGTGGGCAGATGTGGAGAGAGGTGACAGAATGCCACTGGCTGCCAGACTGCTCTGCTCAGGGCCAAGAGCACTAAAATGGTTTCCGTAGTGACAACACTAATCCCATCACTGTGCACAGGGAGAGGGTGTACTTCACTTCCACACTCAGCAAGGCAGTTTGTGCAAACAGGCCCAGATCTAACCTTTCTGCATCTGACTCAAATGTGTTATCCAGACGTCGCAGTGTATTTATTTAACAGAATGTTTTTGCAAATTCATGTTTTCCTTTTGACGTCTGAGAGGGCAGGGTTATAAACATTTACCTCATGCTGTAGTATTTCTGTCCTCGATCACGTGGGTTGTGACAACTGCGGCAAGTCTGTACGTTTCCAGGCCGTGGCTCCTGTCTTACCTTGCTGAGGATGTAGATGGTGTCTCCTCGCTTAAAGGACAGCTCATCCGGATGATCTCCAGCACAATCCCACAAGCCCTGGAAGTAGTTTGCGTAGTCTGTGCTTTTGTTCACTGCTGCAGAAGAAAGAACAGAACATAATTTAAATAGAAGTTTATTTAGAAAAATAATTTAATTATTAAAGAAAGAACGGGGCATCGTTCTGAACTCAATATGCATCACAAAATGTTCATGAAGGGCTGTAAAAATAGGGATAAAAATTAGGTTGTTGGATTGGTCTCTGAACATCTTATCTGTCTGTCAAAGAAATCTCACTGTCTATGTATGTACACTACTGTTCAAAAGTTTGCAGTCAGTGAAAATGTTTAATATTTTTGAATAAAGTCTCTTTTGCTCACTAAGGCTGCATTTATATGATCACAAATACAGTAAAAATTGTAATATTGTGAAATATTATTACAACCTAAAATAATAGTTTTTTAATTGAATATATTTTAAAACGTAATTCATTCCTGTGATGCAAAGCTGAATTTTCAGCAGTCGTTATTCCAGTCTACAGTGTCACAGTGTCACATTCTGATGTAATGATTTGCTGCTCAAGAAACATTTCTTCTTATTATTAATGTTGAACCGTTGTGCTGCTTAATAATTTTGTGGAAACTGTGATCCCCCCCCCCTTTCTTTTGTAACATTATCATGCCTTTACTGTCACTTTTGATCAATTTGATGCATCCTTGCTGAAAAAAAAAGTATTAATTTCCTTAAAAATATCTTATTGACCCCAATCTTTGAATGGCAGTGCATAATTCTCTTCATGCAATGGTGGTTTGGTGTATGCCAAGGGTCTTTAACAGAGGGTCCACCGATTGTTGTTTGATCTCAAAAAATGTTTTGCAAAAAGACAAAATACGTGATAAACACAAATACACTTTTAAAGGGGTCATATGATGCGATTTCAAAGCTCTTGGTGCATAAAGAAGATCTGTAAAGTTGCAAAGACTAAAGTCTCAAATCCAAAGAGATATTCTTTATAAAAGTTAAGAGTCAGCCACGCCTAACTAAAACGGCTCGTTCTAACACGCCCCCACATGTCTAGGTCACTATCTGGAAAGATTTGCATAATGCCGCCCAAATGTTCACGCAAAGAAAGAAGGCGAAACTATGTTCTTTTTAGCAACGTCATATGACCTCTTTAAGTTCATTTTAACCAAAACTAGGGTTCAGCTAAATGTTTTCTCATCCATATTAAATTTTTTAAGTAAAATTTAAATGTAATGCATGGAAATGATACTATTAATTAATAATCATTATTTTAATGACTTTGCAATGTAAGATTATGTAAATACATAAACATGGTACTATCCACTAATTATTTTATGGCCTTGCTAAAATTCTTTATCCACCAAGGGGTTCCTGGTTGAAGACTCCCCTGTGTTTTTCTGGCTCAGAAAGATTCACTAGTGGGCAGCAGAGAGTATAAACTGCTGTGGCTCCTGCCAGTTGAGATGCAAACTGAAGAACCCTCTAATGAAAGACTCCACACCATGTTGTAAGTTAACTTGTAACTTGTATTACAAGCCATATTTTTGTTAAAGCTTTTGATTTTTCTAGTCTTGTGCAAAGTTTCAGTCCCTTTCAAAAGAACATTTACTTTCTATCTCAAAACATAAGCATTCTGGATGAAACATTTCAGTTTGTAAATCTGTTATTTCAGCTATATTTGCTCTTGGGTTTACATTTAACCTGCCCTTGCTCTTGGCTCTTGGTGTAGAGCATTATTTATTCATATTTACTAATCTATGTTGTCAACTCAATGGCAGCACCATGAGTGGGTGTTTAGTAAAACTGCTTTCATATCAAGAAAAAAAAAAATACGCCTAAAGGTAAATATCTTGCAACAGACATTACTGCTGGCAGATTCCCAGCTATGCTGATTTGGCAGCTTATTCTAATTATTTTCTAAATATAACCTTACCCACTGCTGCTTTAAGGTTTTATTCAGGGCTGCATTTTAAAACAACCCAGCATTAGTATTACCAATGGCAGCACCATGAGTGGGTGTTTAGTAAAACTGCTTTCATATCAAGAAAAAAAAAATACGCCTAAAGGTAAATATCTTGCAACAGACATTACTGCTGGCAGATTCCCAGCTATGCTGATTTGGCAGCTTATTCTAATTATTTTCTAAATATAACCTTACCCACTGCTGCTTTAAGGTTTTATTCAGGGCTGCATTTTAAAACAACCCAGCATTAGTATTACACCTGCTGCACTGGACTGGAGTCCACATTAATGCAATCACTTCCAGGATTTTAAAACATTATCAAAAGTTAATAACAAACACTAATAAGGAAAATTCATAAGATAATTTTGCTTTCTAGGATGTGTTAAGCATGTAGTTTTCCCTCCATTGGGGCTCTCTCTAGTGCTCTAGCTGGCCTCCTCCTCTCAGCATCTGTCACAAGATCCTGTCTCAGCCATCGCTACTGTCAGCAGGACTTCCTGTGCTGTGAGCCTGGAGCAGAGGGCCATGGTGGGCCACAGTGCACCAATAGAGTCAGCTTCCTGCCAGAACCTACCAACCCCTGCCCAGTGCCCAGCACTCGGCAGGATACATGCTTCCCCACACAGGCACAGAAAAACCACTAAACCGCTTTAAAATAATAACTGAGATGATGGCGAGAGTATTGTTTAGCGTTTATCTTACCAATGAACACAAATATAATAAACTAAATATCATTACTTTAAGAAACAAATAATAACGGTGCAATAATTCAGTAAAAAATTCCAGGTCTTTTCCTGAAGGCCCTTCCTGTGGTCCAGACTAACTTCCCACTGCTGTCATCAGGGTTACTTCACCAAATCCATATGTACCTGCACTATCCATTGCTTCTCTTCCGCATTCTTTTTTCTGTTGTCATTTCAAGACTTCCCCCCTTACTTTTTTTCCCCCCCCCCATCTTTGTCCTTTTTAGATTAAAAAAAGTTGGAGACAAATGATAGCCACGCAGGCAGATCTGGGAGTTTGTGTGGTGTTATGGGACAGCAGGGCAGGTAGGGGATGGACAGGCCTGGTGACCTAGTGGTAATTACCTGTCATAGGGGTGGATAGTGGTGGGGGTTTGTTGGCCAGGGTCACTGTTGGTTTAGCAGGCTGGGGTGTATCTTCCTCTGAGAGGGAGAGAATAGATGAACCAGTCAGAGCGGAGAGTGATATACCAAATTCAAAATTGCTATAACCATTATCCACCACATACATAGAGCAATCACCCTCAGGGGATTTTACATGACTATTTAAACTGATTATCAACATCAAAACTAAATAAATAACAATAAAATAAAATAAATAAAACATAAAATAAAATAAATACTTCAGCATCAGCACAACCGTACATAGGACAAACAGTTTGTATAATATAATATAATATAATATAATATAATAAGTTGAGGTGCAAACCAGGGAGTTCTTCATAAATGTCATCATCGATTGGTGCAGGCATGGATGATTGGGTCACAGTTAAGCAGTCATCATACTCCTCTTCATCTTCAGGAATGACTCCACCCATGTCTGATAGTGAAAACACATTCAAAACATGATGCATTTGTTTTATAAATGACACCTGCTAAGCAGACAGTGTTTTTCTGATGTACAGTCCTACCTTTAATCAGAAAATCAATGTGCTCCACCCACTCCTTTGCATCTTTCTCGGACACAGCACAGAACTGTGGGAAAAAGGTATTGTAAGAGATAATGATCTGAGGATATGAATGAACACTGCATGTTTTTACATGGTATGAGAGGTGACCAACCTGATAAACACGCTTGTCTGGAGCTGAGATCTCAAAGCAGCAATCTCGCTTTGCATCTTTCCGCAGGGTGTTGTTCATTTTGACAGTGTATCCGACAATATTAAACTCTCCCTTCTGCTGTTTATCTAGTGAAGATTAGTGTAGATTATTGAATGATCCAGTTCCAGAAAAGAGAAACTGACGTCAGGACTATGTTTATTGTTGAAAACAAAAAACAGTAGCTTTCCCACCTTTCTCACTGCCATAGTAGTAGAAGATGTTGTTGCTTAAAGCACACCATCTCTTCTGCCATTCATTGCCGAAGAAGCTGTGATCTATAAGAAGTTGAAGGGAGGTTATTTTTTTTATCATGAACAACCTGTTTAACGCAGTAACCTACCCTTTCTGCGCTTCTCCAGAAAGCCACTCTTCAAAATGGACTGAAGTTCCTGAGCTGCCACCGGAGGAGACTGTTGAACTCCTGATTTCAACAAACAGAAAGTTATTATATTTTAATTCAGCTTATTTATGATGAGCAGTGCTAGCTGTGCTGGACAAGAATCCTTAAAGAGGAGCACCTGCCTTCACAACAAATTAAATGCATTTGCTAAAGGCAGCCAGAAAGCTACTTCCATGCCTTTAGGTTTAAAAATCAAAAGTCAATGTCAAGCAAGACTAACGTTAGCAGAGATTCAAACCTGGATAGAGTTTCACTCATCGATCTGTCAGGAACAGCAGTATGTGAAACAGATGCATGGTCTGTTTTCAAAGCAAACCTCCCCTCTCGTTTACACTACCCTCCCTTCTCTTGTGCACACACTACCATTGCATTGCTGGATGAGTGTGAGCGAGCAGAACAGTGCTATGAATGACACAGGCAATTGTGGAATGTTTGCAGTTATGTATAAAGTGCTGTCAAGGGAGCATGACACACGCTGACTGTGAAAAGCAAACTGAACACCCTCGGTGTTGGAGCGGATTTCTCTTAAATCTGCTAGAAAAATGTCTGGTAGAAGCACTAGCAAAGAAAACATAAATCATGCTGTCTTTTGGAGCAAATACTGGCAAAACAATTAAAACAGATGACATTTTGGAAAATAGGAATTGGCACAGAGCATCATTTTGATTTTTGCATCTTCCTTATTGAATTTTTTTTATTTGTTTATTATAAAACAAAATAATACATATATAATGTATATACACTACTGTTCAAAGATTATTTAAAAGAAGATTCTTATATTCACCAAGGCTGCATTTACTTGATCAAAAAGTAAAAAAGTAAATGGTCAAAAACAGCAATATTAAGAAACATTACAATTTACAATGGCTGTTTTTCTATTTGAAAATAAATAAAAAATTGTTACAATGCTAACTTCAAAAGCGAATGTGGTCGCTAAAGGCCGCAAATAAATAGTGGCAACATGTTTCACCTTCGGCTATAAAATGAGCTTCCTTTTCATGTGCTGAATATATAAATAGAGTAAAAACTCACAGCTCTGACAGAGGTGAAGCTCTGACTCTCAACAAATACAGTCTGTTTTTACTTTCTTTTTCTTTATGAAAACAAAATCTCACACAAAATGACAAACTCCCTGCCTTTACCCAAATAGCGGCATTATGGTTGCACAAGCTCATAACTTCCTTGCTTTAGTACATTCGTCCAAAATAAATAGGCTCAAATAACTTTTTGGTCAATCTCCAAATGCCGTTTTGATTCGCCTAAGCTCTGCAGTGTGCACTAAGAGGCTTCGGTCCTATCTTTGAGCTGAACAGCTGTTCTCTCTGGCAAGCGCAGGGCAAAAGGACCTATAAAACACATGACTGCACTATAGCAGTAAACTTCTTCCTACCATATACATACATACAAACCACTCTCAGCCTGCATCCTACCCTTCTGATTCTATGAGTTTCTGACTGCAATAATCAGATATGAGGCATGATTCGAAATGAGTCGGATGAACTGGATTTTATTAAATAAATTCTACCAACAGCATTCATTTAGCAGAAGCTAATAAAACAGAAGCCTAAATTGACTGGCTGTGGGCGTCATTGTCTGGGCTGCAGACCATAAACCATTTGCTCAGAGACAAAAGAGAGCTAAACCCTTGACGTCTGTGCCTTCAAACCGTTCCTGAGCCTGTTGCCGGGTTACATCAATCTTTCAAGCACCTCATTCAGCTTTTGTGTTCTTCTACCACTACTAAAAAATTCTAGACAGGACATGACAAAGGACTGCCACAATGATACTGTGTTATGACAGCTGAGGCTGCAGAAAAGATGATAAGTGATTCATTCATAACTGAAGAGAGAGATATATTTTTTTTTTTTCTTAATTTATGTGAATTCTGTACATGCAATCTGTGTACAGAATACACTGCTGTGTTTCTTTCATAATATTCACAATTACAAATTTAGCATCCTTTTGACTTCCAGGAAAGAATTCAAGGGGACAGATCTTTGTCACATCATGATATTCCTGTCTCACAAGTTCTTCTAAAACAATTGCAGATGCTCCATGCTTCTCTTCTCTTGTACCACTTTTAAATAAATCACACAATTTTCCACTCACCATCATAAGCGCTTTCCTCATCCCTGTCAGTCTGCTCTGAGTGCAGCGATCCACCGTCGTTGGTATCCGCTTCATCAGGCTCTGGAAACTCTTCATCTCCTACACAAGAGAGTCTTCATCAGCATTCTCAAAAAGTGGAAGTTAGGAGGCCACATTTTCAATATTCCACCAGAATGACACATTAAAATTCTTTAATTCAGATATTATGTATGTTTCTTGCAGATATGATATCTGACAGCACAGGAATTTCGGACATGGTGCCTGGGAGGTAGTATGAAGTATACTTGAACCATTGATCTCCCAGTCGCTGGCAGCTTTGAGTGGCACTAACTTTGCAGAGATTTGGGATAATGGAATAGTTCAGCCAAAAATGAAAATTTGCTGAAAAAGTGCTCACCCTAAGGCCATTCAAGATGTAGATGTGCTGGTTTCTTTATCGGAACAGATTTGGAGAAACTTAGCATTACTTAACTTGCTCGCCAATGGATCCTTTGCAGTGAATGGGTGCCGTCAGAATGAGCGTTTAAAAAGCTGACAAAAACATCACAATAATCCACACAACTTCCATTCATTAACTAAACCGAAGCAATGATTTGAAGTAAAGAAAATGCCTTAATAATGGATTTGTTTCGTAAAAACAAGCAGCTTTCGCTTCACAAGACAATAAATGATGGAGTGGTGTCTATTACATGTCGATTATTGTGATGTTTTTATCAGCTTTTTAAACTCTCATTCTGAAGGCACCCATTCACTGCAGAGGTTTCCATTGGTGAGTAAGTGATGTAAGACTAAACTTCTCCAAATGTGTTCAAATGAAGAAACAAGCTCAGTTTGGATGACATAAGGGTGAGTACATTTTCAGCTAATTTTCATTTTTGGGTGAACTCTTCTTTTAATATGGAAGATAAACAGATCTCTTGTAACACTATAGCCTGATTGAATCACATTCCCTTACAATATAATTACTATTAAAGAGCTGATGGAAAAGCAAAAATGATGCATATGTTTGTGCCATAATGTTGAATTTGAGCAAAGAACTTCCTGTTCACACTGTGATGTGGTAATAGTGCTGCTGTAAAGCGCTATACCAAACTCTGCCCTCTACCCACATCTCAACCTTAAATTTATAGGAAACACAAAACTGATCTGTGAACAGTTATGTGGTGATTTAAATGTTATTTTTAAAGCACTCTGTTTATGTGTTCCCATTAGAAGAGAAACAGTGTACACACACACACACACACACACATTAGTCATGCAACGATGTTTACATATCATGAAGAGTTAAAGTTCTAATGTACAGAATGAAAGCTAAGCAGGACAGAGTGAAGCACATAGTAGACTACAGCATAGTGGGGAAGTATAGTTTACTTCACCATGCTTGAATTTTAGCCCCTCCCCCAGACACACGCATATAACACAAGCATACTACAAGCACATCAAAACTTAACTTACGTTTGTCCTTGAAATCTTGAGAGTAGCTGGAACACAAATAATTTGGATTTGTTTAATACTATCCATAGAGTCACAAACATATCAGGTAATAGTTATAGTTATTACATGAACACATTCTGCCGTACCTCGTTTTTACATCTTTAATGCGCTTGATGAAGGCATCCTTTTTCTCTTTTGCTTTTTTGCTCAAAGTCTCCCCTTTAAGGACATCCGTTAAAAAGGTTTCCAGATCTGAAAACAGACACTGTTTTATGAGGGTAGCCTTTCTTGAATTCCTGAACTCAATTGGTAGCCTAGGTTTAAGCAAACAGGTGCACTTACTGTTTGAGGAGCATAACTTTCGACTGTTCCAAACTGATGACAATTTGATCAGTTTAATATAGCCTAGGCTACATCCCTGATGGAAAACACATCTTAAACTGGTCTTTAGTCAGAAACAACTACTGTCAATCTGCTTTTTGGAACATGGTAGCTGGTCAGCCAGCTAATAACAACCTTGAACCATCTAATACGCGTAAACTAGCTAGAAACTATCTACCGTGTTCAAACGTCGCTTCTTAAGCTGGAGTCTCCAACAGGTAGGCTATGTTACCGACTCAAACTTTAGAGAACTAGAAAAATAGTAATTTCATCTGCAGTTGAATCTTAACAACATAAACTCTCAACTTTAATGCCTGTTGCTGACTTAATAATTAAAACAACACGTTAAAACACAAAATAAATCTTTTCACGCCCAGCCTCCTCTTCAGAAAAAGTAAACAAAGACCACTTCATGCTCTAACTAACGTTACAGGGAAATATTCTCAGCGTCTGTCGGTAGACTAAACTTCCTCTTTTCAGCCAAGTATGAACAGAAATAAATGTAGAGACAAAAAAATCGAATATATTCTGATTGCGCTCGAGCCCTAAAAGTTCGCTTTATCAACTGTTGTTTAATCCAAATATTGCGATAGTAAGTTACCTGAAAGGAGAGTCGTTAAATCTTCCGGGATGGATCTCATTGTGATAAACCGCTTGACCCAATAGCCTTCGAAACACGGAAGTTTCAAGTGGACTGTGAAATACGGAAGAGGCAAGACCCTGCAGAAACCACTATTCAAATTAGACAGTATTATTCATCACGCCTGCTCCAGCAGAAACATTTGACTAGAGTGCCGCTCACACTAAACAGTGCACTGGGGACTCACACGTTTCCTCGTCCACTTTCACGAGCACGATTTTACAGGAATGATACACTTTAAATAAGTAATGTTATTGCATTATTCGTCGAATTCACATTCACTGAATTCTGTGACGATGATAAGATTCACCTTTGATGTTTTTATTAGCATGAGAACGGAAAAACAGATACAGCATGCCCATATGATCTAATCTAATCTGAATCTAAAACAAGAAGCTTCACTACTTCTTTAGCCAAAGAGGCAGTCCTCATTTCCAGACGTTGGTAAGTAACTGCTGAATGGTCTGGTGTTTTTTATTTTTTTATTTTTTTTTTATTTGCCCTCTGTACCTTTATATATATTCACTGTTGGTGCATTAGAGGATTTTCGTGAGAGGATCTAAGGACCTTTCAGCCCTTTTAGATAGGCCTGCTGTTTGGAGTGGGCCCCACTTATCCAGAGGAGGGAGACAGGTGAAGAATGGGGGTGATGCACAGCTTTCATAGGAAAACACATAGCTATCCATCTCCATCTGGCTCTGTGTGCTCTGTCTGTGCTCCTTTGCTGTTTCACAGAGATTACTGCAGAGAACAGATCCCTGCCAGGAGACCTGCACTGTGTCACCTTCTCAAAATACCTCTCCAAGAGAATGATAAGGAGTGGAATTTGGTCTTGGGTCCAATATATATATATATATAAATAAAAGTAATATGGAAAGTTATTTTGCACATAATAATTAGATCCATATTTTGCTAACAAGACTTGTTGTGATATGTTTCTGCACATAAGCAAATAAAGCTATTCATAGGGATGACTTAAATGAAAGAATAAAAGGCTAATTTTACTTTATGAAAGTATTGGCTGATATTCAACACTCACATCCTGCCTGCTTGTTCGCTCGGCTTGAGCACTGCTTGAACCTCATTTGACCTGGTCACAGATCCATCTGGTGTGGAGGGAGAAAGAGAGGTGAAGTGCCCTTTGACCTTTTGAAGGAGAGGGGAGCAGCTCCATATCTCATGCTCCTCAGCCGAGCCTGTTTGATCTGGACTCACCTCAGTTCACAAGTCTCAGCTTCTGGCCCCAACCCACAAATGGAGGAATGTGTGTGAGTGTTTTAATGCAGTTTTACATGAGTATCATCATAACCAGTGATCATCATCTTTATTAAATTAGACATATTGTACTTCTCTTCATCCCAGAGTTTTAGCATTATACTTTGTTGTTTTCTCTAGGGTAAAACAGAGTTTTAATCATTTTTGGTCAACATGGCTCTGTGGTAGCCAGCACTGTCATTTTTGTGCATATGGAAACCACAGACTGCCACATTCTGATTCATTCCTTTTTTTTCTTGTAAGCCTTGTGCAACCTTGTGACTTGAGCCTGTAACATTTTCCTTTGCTTTGGTTTTGTTTTAGAGAGCTGGTGGAGAATAATTGCTTTGTTGGGCCCAAACAATACTGAAATGTAAGGTTTATGGCAGCTGCGTGAAGACATACTAGACTTGAAAACATACCTGAGATGGGCGAGGTCACCAGCAAATACTATGACATGTGACAGGTAATTCATATCTGAATCAGACCACCTGAACAGCCTCCGAACATGAAGGAAGAACATCTGAGGGCACGCTCTTGCCACTGTTATTCACACTGCCTGTAGGGTGCAGAGGTATCTGTGAAGTTCAGCTTTGTGATGGATGAGATGGTGTTTTTGCCCCTTGGCCTCTGAGGGATTAGGCTGCTCAGGTGTTGTTTTTAAAAGACTTAGAATTAGCTTACATTTAAACATTTAAACTTTTTGACACCACTTTCACCACCTGTTTCTGGAGAGAGAAAAAAGTCTGGGATTGAACCTTGAGTTTACATTTAATGTTTCATGCCAACAAAAGAATTAATGCATCAGTCATAAGTTACACCTGAATTGTACATTTGTAACTGTCGTATCTGTGTGTCTCTTTGGCAGGGCTTTAGTTCTTTGATTATTAATGACCGTATATTTATTCATGAGGCTTTTACAGTGTTTCTGAGTGAACCTGTGCTAGTCATTTGATTCAACATTACATACTGAGGCCTCGGTTGCAGCCCCAGGAGGAAAAACACTTTATGTTTGATGAAAAGAGGTGTTTGAGAAGCAGACCACGTAAGTGCAACTAGAAGAAGAATAATTGCATACCTCAGGAATTCCATAAACATGATCTATGAGATAATATCATGCTTCATAGAGCTAATTTGTTCATTTGTATTCTGTGGTGTTGCTGTGGTTGGCCTTTTACTTGATCCATTCTACTTGATTCAGATCCTTAAAAGGTTAAAACTTTAAAGGGATATTTCAATCAAAAATTAAAATGCTGTCTTCATTTACGCACCCTCATGTCATTCCAAACCTTAATGACTTTTTTTCTTCAGCAGAACACACACACACACAAACGTTTTTGTCCATACAATGAAAACTAGTGGATCCCAAAACAACACTGGACATTTTTCAAAATATCTTCTTTTGTGTTTCACAAAAGAAAGGCATTCATACCGTTTGTACATGAGGGTGGGTGAAATGATGACAGATTGTCATTTTTGAGTGAACCATTCCTTTAGTTGGTATAAGCATTAGATAACTGCACACTTAAAATTCATATATACGGTTTGCATTTTCATGCATCGTGCTATTTATATTTAGTGTTTCTGCTCTAATTTCGCTCTACCCTCAGAATATCTGCATGAAGCCCACCTGCATAGGAATGACAAAAACGACCACCAATGTTAAATGCAAGGTTTCCATGGAAACCAGCTGAAGTCTGACTGCACTGACTTTAAATGCCTGCATAGACATTACAGCCTGAGTCAGTGGACTAGCACTGCATAGGCCTTCCCTCTTTAAGCATTATGTAGCTGTCGGGACAAGGATTTTGCTTCAGACAGATTGTTCGTCGATCCTTGTAGATGCAAGGATGACCAAAAATGTGTCAGGCTAACTAACCAAAGCCATAAACTTAGGCTGCAAAACACTTGAGAAAATAACATTGCCCCAAATTACATGTGCATATTATGCATACCAAATGGTTTCACATCAGTTTGCATTAAGGCACAGTTGATTGTTCAATTCATGACTGTCAAACTATATGGCAGGAGTAAGCAGATACTTACACTTAAAGTGTCCGTGCAATACCATAATTTAACAAATGTATCTGCAATGATACCAGGTCCTAGTAGTGGCTCATAAGAGTTACTGTGATGCATATTCACTATGGAAAGGCAAATTTGGTTTATCCAGGACAGCAGTAGAAATGGGGTGTGTGCTGCCACAAAGGTGGTAAACAGCTGACTTCCAAAAATGTATATGTGTAGAATGCAAAACGTTGCCTCTATGAGAGGGTTACATTTTTACATTATTTTTATTCAGTGATTTTCAAAATTGTAATAACAAAAAAGATGAATTATTAAAAAAAAAGTTAAAAGAATTTGTACATATATAATTATAAATTCTAAGCCTTTCCCTGCCTATCATGCAAAAATCTCTTTTGGGGTAGCTAGTTGGATGTGGATCCCTTCTCTGTGTCAAATCTCAACTCAGTCTTTAACCTGGTTAAAGAATGCCGATCACGTGTTTGGTCTCGTCAAAGGACGTCAGTCAAACTATTTGTTCAGGCTTCATTTGGCGCAAGGCCTTTAGAGCCTGAACAATTTTGAGCTTTGTTTTGTAAAATTCCATAAAGGGGCTTTTCTGTACACTCTTTTTGTGTGTGATTGAAAATTCTAAATAATATATTGTGCAAACATCATTTAATAAATCAAATGGAAGATAAGAGCATTTCAAAACTACTTTGATAATAACCGAAAAGCCGTCAGACCACGATTCAAGTTATAATATAACGACATCAGTGGGTCTGCGGTGGTTATAGTATATAAATCCTACATTTTGTGGGTGTAAAGTTAGCCTGACTTAATACAAGGACTTAGATCATTCTGCGGCTCGAACAAATGCCTCAGTGCGGTGGGAGCTCTTGGCCGCTAGGCCTCATTTCCATTTCAATACATACGCAGCGATTGCAACGTGGCGTCAGATGTTTGGAAAATATCCTAGATTTCTCCGAAGCTAGATTTCACTGAAAACTCCTCTCGAGGTACCACTGAAGTGGTCTTTTATAAATGTAGTTTTGTATTGGTATCCTCACAATTGAATTTCCTACAACAACTTGCACTTCACAGAGTAGGCTATGGCATTAACAGAAATGGCTCGAGTCGCCAGAATGATTAAACATGATAAACCAGCCACGGTTAAGAACTAATGATGGTGAAACTATTTATTTTATTTTGTAATTATTTGTAGTTACATCTAATGTGAGACAAAATATCAGTGGCAATACTTCAAAAATATAATTTAAAATAAATATAGGCTACATAATTACAATTGTGTCTGTTAAACGTATATGAATAAAGCCGGTGTCGACAGCCTTTTTATTGTGCAGAAGGTGAAAAGCGTTTGCCAAGATCCTGACTTATCGTTAAAGATTAAAATTGAATTGTTTTAAGACTGTTATATCGATCGGGTACCAATCGAATTAGTCCAGGAGGGCACACAGGCCCATACAGGGAGAGCAAGGCCGAGGCAACCAAATGAGAATGTTTATTATCTATTTATTCAGATAGGCTAGTATAGACTTTTGAATTAACAAGTATAAATAATAAACGTGCAGAATTAAGTTTTAGTTTATATTGTCAGATCATTCCTTGCAGCGTTGCCTGTTGATAAAAAGACACTTTATTTGATAACTCTTGTAGGCTACTAGATGCACTGATCAGATTCGGGACAGTTACATTCATCAAATCTAAATTAAATTTATTAAATGCAAATAAACGAATAATTATTATAAATTATATAAATTAAATAATGTTAAAATGTGATTTTACTGTTGAATTCCCTGCTCATTCTCAGCGGCGGATTGAATTACGTGGAGTGCTGCCTCAACACCCAACCCCCTGTCGAAGGTTTAATAGGCAATAAAATGTAATTGCTGAACTCCAAAACGTTACAACTCTTGGCCAGGAGACTCCCTGTGTCGTCAGATACAGTAAGGGACTTATTTGTGTACGCAGCATCAAGACATCAATCTCCTTCTTGAGGCATTCTGTTTTAGTCTACAAATTTGATGGCATCTAAAACTTCCCATGGGTTCATTTCAAACAGTTAAAAAAATCTAATTTTTAACGCCAACTTGGCTACAGGGAAATTAACAAAGATTAATAAAAAGAATGTAACGCAATTACACACCTAACTGCGTATTAATTTTGCGCACAAATAGTTTTCGGGATAACTGATGTTAGTTTTGATTAGCGATTAGAAGCTACATTTGGCAGCCTTATAAAGATCTAATTTTGTCCCTCGAAAAATAAAAATCAATAATCCTCATATAACAGGTAAATACACATCGTAAACAAAATTATATAGTAATATATACTTTGAATCTCGTTTAATAGTAACCTGATATTTCTGAATAATAGTAACCTGTTTAATAGTAAATAGTTTAATAATAACCTGTAATTAATCTGAATGTTGAAGAAATAAATAACACCGCTGTTATTTTCAATAAGTACAAATTTATTCTATGAAAATGTGGCGCTTTGCCGGGGAACGATACAAAAATAAAACCTGAAAAATATCACTTTTTTTTTCTTGCCATATTTTCTCTGTAAACAAAAATTATCACTCGATTATTGAAAAACTTACCTCATTGATTAATGGTCTAGGCCTATTTTTAAAGCCACAATTAAACACACAGACCATCAATGTGAGAAAGATATTGACGTCCCTATAATGAAACTTCAGTTAGAGTTAGTAGCTCAAGTGTTGCAGGTCGATTGTTGTAAGCGTCTCGGAGAAGAAATCAAAGGCCTCCGTAGATAAACCAATGGGGCTGTCTACAGATTCTGACAAACTTGGGGACACGGCATCTGAGAGGTGTAAGCAGGAATCATTGGAGAAAACGTTGAAGTCCTGTAAAGAGACGTCCAGGGCCGAGGG
This sequence comes from Sinocyclocheilus rhinocerous, assembly GCF_001515625.1. NCBI lineage: Eukaryota > Metazoa > Chordata > Actinopteri > Cypriniformes > Cyprinidae > Sinocyclocheilus > Sinocyclocheilus rhinocerous. The sequence goes on from NW_015633594.1 coordinate 770,311, forward strand.
ACTGCCATTGTCCTGAGCAGATGCACAATCCGGGGCCATTGTTGAGGCGCAGATAGGAACAGTGGGTGACGGGTTGGGAAAATGTTTCGGATGTTTGTCATTGCTACCTAAAGGCGAGACAGTTGCGCTTTGGGAATCACTATTGTGTCCATTCTGTGACTGTTGAGAAGTTAAAGTATTCTGCTGAAATGGATAACCTTCTCTTTCCAAAAGCGCCCCTGATACATTGTTTGCCACTTGTTCGAAAAAAGATTTCCCATCACCCCGTCCGCCGGCTTCCTCCAGGCTCGGTGGTTTTCCATCGCCGTGATGGTTCTCTTTACACTGCGTTTGCCGTTTATGTTTCATTCTCCGGTTTTGAAACCAAACTTTGACTTGCCGCTCGGTGAGGTCCAGCAGAGCGGCGATTTCCACACGCCTTGGTCGGCAGAGATACTTGTTGAAGTGGAACTCCTTCTCCAACTCCAGCAGCTGAGTGTTGGTGTACGCCGTTCTGAGTCGGCGAGTTGCCCCATTGCCACCATCAGAAATCTCGGGCGAGCCTATGAAGGGATCACAGCATTATACATTATTGATACGCCACTAATTATAACTCTTGTTTTTTTACAGTGCCGCTGTGGGGCTTACAGCTGACCCCACAAACTTGTCTAATATATTGCGCTTCTCGGGGAGCATAAATTGTTTGTGGGAATGGAGCCACGGCACTTGAATCATTTGTGTCCTCATCCCCTATGCCAGAATATACTGATGTGTCTGGTGTGAGTGCGGAGAGGTCCGAGTGAAGATTAATGAACACGCCAGCTGCCGAGTTGAGTAATGGCAATCTATCATTCTTCATTACTGTCAAATATTAAAATTCATGCCCTACACTACAAGTAGCTAACACACAGTTTAGAAGTTGTTCAGAACAGATCCTCCGCATCCAAAAACTAACAAAAAACTTTTAGATATTAACTTGTTCGTATGAAGTTCACATGACCCATGAGGATAACAAACTATCTTGCACTTTCAGCAGCATGGCCTTGCGCAAAATAATAATAATTAATAATAACGTGCATTTCGTTTACAGTAAACTATAAAACAATAAAATTGCATTAAATTCAAATACCTTGAGGGGAGAAGTATAAGTCGGTGGTGGTTGTTGCTGTCGCAGTTGTCAGGTTTTTCTTGGATGCCTTTTTCTCCTTCATCCAAGGGTACTCTGGGGGTAAGGATGCGGCAGGCAGCGGGCATGAGCCATTAGGGTTCTGCTTGGGCCGGCTGTGGCGAGGGTGGCTGCCGGGGTTCAGGCTTGGAATGGTCTGCTCAAAAGGAGGAGGAATCAGTGTCGAGTGTGAAAGCGTCGAGCTCTTGATTGATGAACTTTGAAATGCATCACCGACAGGGGGAAAAGATGTCAGGCACTCAGCGAGCGACGGCTGACTATTGATAAAACCCGTCTCTCGCTCGAATTCGTAATTCATCTCCTCCAAGTCTTCCAAATTCGCCGCTCACAAATTTGTGACCCAAGGAAGATAAAGTGAAATATCTTGCCGGGTTAAAAAAAACTATTTTGCTGATTACGGCCGTATGGGGACCGCGGTGCCATTAAACTATTGCTTTCATGGAGACAAGGTTGAAATTGGACCGTATTGCTTGTCACATGATTACCTCTGTCCAATGACAATTTGGGGTTTAATCAAAAGAAGCCACTGTCTGTGTGATTGATCGAAAAAAGTCCGAGAGGAACGCCTCACTCTCTGGGACGGGCTAGTTTATTTACGCATTTATGGTCAGTTTGCCCACTGCTCCGTAGATTGTAAGTATAGCCAGTACCTGAAACAAAGTGACAGTGAGTCCGTCTGCTGTTCTTCCTTTATTGTTTGACCGGCCCTCGGCTGAAGATCCCCTAACACATCAACTGGACACATAAACACAACAATAGCCACGATCGAGAAAACCCATTAATCCTGAGTCTGGGTTTTTACTACTTTCTTAGAGAATGCGCGCTCTCGTTTGCCAATGCACGAGCAAAAGCGCGCGAGACAGGACGCGCGCGCACATTGCGCGCAGACAAATTCTTTGAAAGCCCCGACGCGCCCGCGTGTTTACACGCGCACTGACGCATTACGCTTGCATATGTATTAGTGCTGTTTTAGTTTAGTTATTTTAAGAGATATTACAGTTCTTTTTGTTATTTACTGTACTTTTGAAATTACATTAATTCAAATATTTTTGGATGACATTTTTCTACTTTTAGTGCAACTAACATAGTTGCTATTCAATGCAGCATTTATGAAAATGGAATGTCCGATAGTACATTCAGTTAAAACAGAACATATTTTGTATTATGTAAATAATGACACACTACACATTTTACCTGAATTGACAATATGTTTGATCGGCGCTAAATCGTCTTACAAACACATACAATAACGTTAGGCTATTAATATAAAATAAAAGTTTACATTCCTTAGTCTTTTACGTTCAAGAATGTGTCTTCTATGTTGTTCTCAGAAGTCTTTAGCTAAGTAGGTGTAGGCCTCGAGCACTTTATTGCTTATATTCCAAACAAAGAGCCCTGGAAGCCTGCACGCTATCAATCTTACACGCCAAAAGGTCTGACAGCTTAGTGCCCTAAGAACACATTTAAACCATCTAACACTCCCTTAGATCATATGTGGCCAGGAAGAAGAGAACAACGTAGTAGCCTACTCACGGTTGAGAGTTTCCCTATTTTATAAATTAAGTTTACAAAAGCGATATTTTCCGATTAAAGGACTGACCTTGATCATAATTTTATTCCGGATGTTCTTCGAATGGACCAGCGTTATTTCGGACCAAAAAATCGTTCGTTTTATATTTTCGTTTTTGGAAAGTCAACCTTTATCGAAGGTTTGGGAATGAATAGGATTACATATTGATTGTAAGAGAGAAACCATGTGTTTTTGCAGCTACACAGGAGCTATTGTGTGTAGATGAACGTGGGTGTCGGCATTCTTCAGAAATACCCACTCCTTCCTACACATTTCCACCACGAACGAAAAATCGTCATCGTTTCCCACGAGCTGAACATCGAAATTGATCAAGGATGTATCTTTACGGATACTGTTAATTGTTGTATTAAATATATGCTAATCTGTCTGTTGAAATATTAATTCATATTTAGCCTACAATGCATTGTATTTATTCTCATTAGATAGGCCTGACAGAATGGATATGTGAGTATCAAAATATATTGCCGTGCTTTAAATGAAGCCTGTTTTTTTGTGTGTGTGTGTGTTTGTTTGTTTGTTTTTGCAAATTGCCAATCGAACTATAAATTCCATGTCTTTGCAAATCTATTAATGCATGTACATGAAAACTAAACGTATTTAAGTTTATGTGCTTGTAAAATAGTATCGTAAATGTGTTTTAATGTTTGCCAAATTCGAAATTAATTCGGAAAAGATTTCATCAAAGACTTTACAACACAATCTTTGTCTATTGGGTTAGGTACAATTATCAAGGTCGAGATTATGTTGTTGTCTATGTGAGTTGCCTTAATTTAATGTATGTCGAATAAATGCATCAATGTGCAATTGAAAAATAACACTTTGAAATTTTAGTCTACATTTATGAACGGCATTAAGATATTAATAAGAAATATTAAACTGTTTAATACATTTAAAACGATGTTTCTCGAAGGACAAGTCTATAAAAATTATATTAAGTGTTGTTTTTAAAGATATAGATATTTAATAATCATTTAATTATTTGGCGATTTGCATCATTTTTGTCCACGTGCTGAGTATGTTCCAGCACCTTGTCTTGTTGGATGCGTCTGGCTCGATGGACAGCCCCGCTTCCCGTCTGTTAGACTAAATAATGAATGCTGACGGTCATAAAACACAAGTTAAGAGTGAAAACTTGGCTCGTTGGATCATCAAACAAATGAAGCGGTCAATGTGCTGCATTCAAAACTACTGCATTATATAGATTGAGTACATATAGGCTATATATAAAAATGTATTTACTTCAATACATAGCCATATGCTGTAATAATAATAATAATAGGCTAATAATAATAATAATAATAATGTGTTCGATTTGTAAACGTCTTTTTTGTTTTGTTTTGTTTTTACAAAATATTATAAAATGCGTTTTCATTTTATAGACGTAAACGTTTGTTATAGACCGTAATTCTCTATTTTCTTTTTTGAATGAAATGGCCTACATATGTTTTCTTGTTTTCTTTTGGGATTTTATTGTCTGTATTGTCTTAAATTTAAGCGAATTAATTAGTTGGTTCTATAATTATAGAGTTCGTATGATTTACGTCAAGTCAGAGGCCTGTTTAATAACATATTTGAATAATGAATAGAGTAAGCACGCTGTTCATATATTTCAGAATATAACTAGCCTATAACAATATGAATGAGATATGGTCATCTGAATGGACTATCTCAGAATACTGTAAATACTGCTGCCTCGGTCAACCACGTTTCCAAACCCATTCGTTTATTTAAAAAAAAAAAAAAAATTGATCTGTCCGTATAACTCTCAGCGAGCTTTGTAAATTAGTGCGAGTGAGGCGTATATGGGGTGTTTATGATGTCTGCGAAGGCTGCAGCGGCAGTAGCTCTAGCAACAGTGGCGTTTGATGGATGACCCTCTACCCACACACATTGCACTCGGTCGTAAACGAGCTCCAAGCTCCTATTGTTGTGCTAGAGAGGTGTATGTCATTTCCGGGCATATGCACTATACCCCTGCCCTAGAAGAGAATCATGCCGTTTTATTCAGGATATGACGTTGTGAGAGTATAGCATGCACCAAATGAAGATTAGATCATTTGACTTGCCGGCGTTGACAAAAATTTAACAATTGTATAATTTAACTTCTTGATGCTAAAACAAAACATCAAAGCAGGATAAATTCGTAAGCCAAGAGTCAAATAGGGTATTGTAAATATATAGACTTGGGGGGATGTCTCCTAAAGATTGGTTACATCAAGAATCCTGACACTGATTAGCTACTTGGTACGTTTCAGTAGCCTGTTTCCATTAGACACTATGAATAGATGATTTAACTATGATCTGAATATATACAACCGTGAATTCATTAGTAGGCCTAGTTATTTTTACGTAAAAAGTTGAACAAAAATATTTGGTGACCAAATGAATCTATCGGTTTACGCATGTCACCTCTTTTACCTGCCTAGAAAGTTGTGGGTCAGTTGACTGTAAATTATCAAGGTAATGTGATCCAATAGAGCGCAGCTCCAGTATTAGGCTACGTGTTGACCATATAACTAAACGTACAGTAACCGTGTCTGATCCATGGGGGCGTCATTAGTCTCTTGCACCATGAAACGAAAATGCCGCCTTGTCTTTATACATGGCTAACTGGATTATAATGAAGTAAGAAGTTTTTATTCTAATGTTTTAGAAAAGCATATGTCTCGTAGGGAGGCATGCAATAGATCGGTTAATAATGCCACCTTTAGACATGGACCGCTATTATATTTTACGATTTATGATTAAATCATTGTTTCAGGATTGTTTGCTCTGACAACGAATTTCTTCCAAAATAGCCATACTAGCTATTAAAAGTAGGGATATAAAGACGCTATAAATATACCCACTGATATCTGTATTCCACGATTGGTGTACGATAGAGCTATTGTAACATAGCTAGCTAAAATAATCAGATGTAAAGAGCAGCCTCAATTTTAAAAAATAGTTTACAATTAGATTATTTATGAGCTGCCTTTCAACGAGATATGGTTTCCTGAAAAACAGCATTTATACTGCAAATGGAGGCTCAACATCGCCCCCTTTCTGCAATCCGCCCTCTTTCTCTAAACGCGTAAAGCTGGGTTTCCCTGTAACTGTAACGTCACGAATTTGAATTTAGACGGCGAGTAAGGTATTTCTAATGTACGCCAATTATTTTACGATGTACTAACACCTATTTCCTAAAATAAAACGTAGGATCTTTATGAATATTTCTCCCCAACACGAGAAAAGTGAAAATGCTGCCAATCTTTCTCTCAGTTTAGAGATTAATGAAGCACTATGCATTTTTTTACCATCATGCATCATTCATTTGACTGCCATGTTACAATATAATTGCAATATAGAAATGTACATTATTAATCATTTCACACGAAATATTTATGCATTTGTGCAAAAAAAAAAAAAAAAGAATAAATATTGTTAACAAATGACTTTTTAAAAAGGTGCTCTCTTCTAATTTCTCTTCTTCCTCCATTGCAGGTTTAAATTTGTTTTGTTAGCCTACTGTAGTCTATAGCATGGAAGCTGCATGTTCCATTAAGGCCATATCTGTATCGTAAGCCATAGAGTACCCTAGTTCTCTATAGCTGATGCCCGACACTGACACCGCATCCAGAGGTGGACTTACCCTACTAACCCGACCTCATGAAAGTGCGTATAAATAGTACGCCAAATAAAACGAAAACTCGTGGTATTGATACGCAAAAATGGACTTTGGCGTGTATATGCTACGCGATGGGTAGGATTAGGGTTGTGGGGTAGATGCGTATCATATGTACGCGAAAACTGCGTATCATATGCACGCCAACAAATTTCGTATCATAGGCACGCGAAAACTGCGTATTATATGCACGCCAAACACGTGCATAGCATATCCACGTCGAAGTCCATTTTTGCGTATCAATACCACGCGTTTTCGTTTTTATTTGGCGTACTATTTATACGCACTTTCATGAGATCGGGTTGGTTAATTAGATAAGAGTGACAAGAGTCCAGTTGCATAAACTTAGCCTCTACATTAAGACTAAAGAACTAGTCTGCCCAACTAGCAGTTAGCCAAGGGGTAATCAGTCTTGTTCTCTGCGTGTCCGAGTTGAACACACTTCTCGTGTATCTTGCTTGTAGCAAATGAAAATATCATGTATCTGAAGCTGTAATTAAATATTGCGCAACAGTGCATATTATATGTGTATTGTTTTAAATGCTGCTTACTAATTTATGAGAAGGACCCAAGTTGAGGACCCATACGCAGTTACTTGTTTGGTTGATATAATCCTTAGGTGTGTAAATGTATCATTTCCATTTCATAATTTTTTTAATTTTCATTTAAATTTGTAGTTAAAATAACTAAAATACGTGTATTTTAAAGTTTAGAATTAGAGAGCCTTTGGCACACAGGCTTACGCTGGTAACTCATCAGTGGACTTTCCTCCTCAATATAGGCTATATCTCATTCTCAGTAATTAAAGTTTTTATATGAACAAATCTCTGAAGAGAACCGACTGTCTTCAGAAAAGTTTCGGTGGCATTTTAATTTTATCTGATGAAGTAGCATTTTTGAAGCAGTGCTGCTTTGTTTACAGTCGTTACCGGGGAAACCGCTGTATTTCCGATGTTCCAAAAGCGCTTCCTGCTGGCAGAGAATGAATGTGCATTTTTAATAATCCCGTCTGCAGTTTTTGTTCAGACCAATGCAAAAATTCACCCACATAACCCCATTATAAATTATAAATCATATTTTATACTTTTCTTTAAAAAAATGGTTTAAAGACTCAATTGTGAGGTTTATCATTTTATAATTTATTTTGTTTTTGTGAAAACTGTAAATCAATTGCTATTTCGTGGTCTACAACATGAAAGAAAGCCATTAACATGAAAAATGTAGAAACATTGGACACAACTGTGGGGCACCATTTTGCAGCAGCAAGCATCACAACAAAAAAGGAACCTCAAGGCTGAGCTAGGTAAATGTGTGCAAATATATAGGGCCCGATTCCTATATTTTGCCTGGGGCCCCCAAATCACTAAATCTGCCCCTGTGTGCATCTGATGAGTTTCCAACCAAAGGAGCACAACTCTTGGCTAAATAGTAACGGCAGATACCCTTACAATAATACACAATGTGTGTTATATAGACATTAGTCAGAGTAGCGGCATTGCCCATTTAATTTTTGCAATGAAAACGAGGCTGCAGCTTCTGTGTAGAATAGTGCGTTCAATGGATTGTAGGCTACTGTTGTTTAACAAAATACTGATTGCTCATAGACAAAAGTAGTCCATAGACAATAGACAAAGACAAATATTCCATGAAAGTTTTGAGAAGTGAAAATTGCGTGATCTAGGACCTTTATACATTGTGTGCCATTGTAAAGACTGCTCTGCATCCCTCAGCCTCGTTTTCATTTGCGTTAAATTCAATATGGCGTCTAACCTGACTAAGGTCTAGTAGGCGGTTGTGAAGCTGATTTAAAATATTTGTAAAAAATTGAAGTCCGAATCAGTTTGAATTATTAAATTTAGAAAATAACAAGCAATTTTCATGTTTTCCACTACTTTCGTGTTGAGGATTGTTTCTTGAATGTATTGGCAAAATTTCAGCTTTAGTTCCGGACCTAGTTTTAATTTAGTAACCAACGATTCAAGTTCTGGTTCAGCCGTTACTCAATCGTAAATTAACATACGAGGTTAGTTAAAGCGTCAGTCCAGCTCAGAGCAGTGTATCTTTATCTTTACATACTGCTTCCGATGCGTGCATACCTGTGTGACAAGTTAAAACATATAGACAGGAACGTGATACATAAATGGATTTTACCCTTTTTAGTGAAAGAGTAAAATGACTAACAACTGTCTGGTTTCCCGAAACACTAGGCTAAGTGGGACCCAAGTAGTATGTAAGTGGTGCTTTGTCACTGTGATCTCTTTCCCAAAAGTGTTGTTATATATGTAAGCTACCACATGGATTAACAAGGGCCCCAGACCACTAGTAAGACTGTAAGGTGCTACTTAAATGGCTCTTTTCCCCTCCACCTTGATCTATGACACAATATAAACAGTATGAAGGCATTGTGAAATGTTAAAACTAAATTATCAATTACTTTTTAATCATATTTGCAAGTGCACTGAAATTTGTACCTGTAATCTTAACTCAGTTAAAGTCTGTTTGCATAAATCTTGTACAGCCAGAAAATATTTATTCCTGTATATCTTTAAGAAATAAACTATTATGCCACTTTTTGAGATCTTTAGCAGCTTGTGCATAAATATTGTCTCTTTCTACTGGTGCACTTTTCACCCAAAAGTACAATTTTTGTCATCATTACTCCCTGAATTTTTAAGTCATACATTGAAAGTTAATGGGGTCCAGTGTTGTTTGAACGCCAGTGTTCTTCAAAATATATTTTTCTGAAAGTCATTCAGGTTTGGAATGACATGAAGGTAAGTAAATGATGACATAATTTCATGCTTGGGTGATCTATCTTTTTAACTGCTTTAACCCCAACCTGATACTCAAAGCAATCAGACCCACCTTGTGTTGTGCATGATTATGACAACTATTAATAGGTACAAAGCTATAAGTTTCTTCTTTCTTGTAGTACACTCCACTTCATTCTAGCATTCTCATTAACGCCATTTGGATACATACAACATCCAGTACATCCCTTCTGACCACTGTTTAGCACTTAATTGGGACCTGATTCCTCTATATTTGTTCTTAAGTTCTACTTCATAGGTGATGCTTTGAATTGCAGGCACGACTCGTTTGTCTCATATTGACTCACAAGCAAATTTCTGGAATGAATAACCACCTGTCTTGTTCTTACCTTGAGCATTAGTGTGTGCATGCTTCTTATATAGGTTTATGTAAACCAGGGGCATCCAGTCCTGCGTCTGGGTGAATTTGCACCTCCTGCAAAGTTTAACAAGCCAAGGTATTTAGGATGAATAGAAACTTCCAGGCATGTGTGTTGGAGCACATTTGAGCTGAACTCTGCAGCAAGGTGGCCCTTGAGAAGCACATTATAAAGCCCTCATGTAGACATTTTGTTTGATCCAGATTTATTGCTGGAATTGGAAGAAACTACATGATGTCAGGTCACCTGTTTGTAATTTTAGGTAAGGTTATAGTGGTCAGACAAAGATTTTGGTATCTCAGCTCAACACAGCATTCAAAAGAAGTTTTATGCTGTAGGCTACTTCTGTAGAAGTGATGTGTGTAGTGATAATTCATAATTTCCCAAATGTCAATCATTTATGCATGTTTTAATGGTTTGAAAATTCAAAAGCTAACATATGTATAGGCTATAAAATTCCATGGAAGTGCTCATGATGAGCCATTTGCATTAGTATCATCATCAATTCAACATGAATGCCTTGCATTTAGGCTTAAACTAAAACCTAAAAACCAAATGAAATGACAGTTCAGTTTTCACAAAGGCCTAACCAGCGACTATATTCGAATTGACAATTGTGCACATTCATCATTCATGGAAGGTTAGCTGAAATATTTGCATCAGTAAATAGGTTTTGTTTGTGGCTGGCCCTCATTAAGTGAGGTTACTGTAGGACACAGTCCGTTGTCTCCACCTGCTGGATACTAATGGTAGTGGCTCATTTGGCCCGTCTGTTTGTTAAAATACATTCTCAATTCTGCTCAAGGAGGCCCCACAACACTGCCCAATTTGGATGCCTCACTCATCGGACACACCAAATGTAGATCATGAAGCACATTATTAATGAGCTGATTCACTGATGAATCAGGTGTGTTAAATAAGATCCACATCCAAAATGTGAAGCGTTGGGGGGAAGAAGCACCCTTCCTAGGCTTGCCATTTAGCCAAAACCAGTGCACTTTTGTGATTCGTCTTTAAGGATTAAAAAGCAAGAGTGTTTTATGCGCTATCTTAAACATTCAAGTAATGTAGGCCAAATACTCACTTTAAAACAACGCTTCAGTTTCTTTTACATGTTGAAGTTTAAATGGCCAGAAATGCAAAGCAGCAATTATATTGGACGCAAGAAAAAGTACAATGCGTCAATAAGTTGTGTTTCCGTTGTCACTTTATGCATGACGAGGCAACAAATGGGTGATCGGTTCTGCAACGTTTTAATTGTTGCTGAGGAGTAATAAAGTAATTAGCAGAGAAAAAAACAGACAGTGGGGCTGAGCTCCATTTTACGATGCTGTCTGGGATAGAGCCTTTGAAGATTTGGTCTGCAGCAGTTTTTCTTTCTTTCTTTTTTCTTTCTGTTTTCCTATATTTTGTGTGTTTATTACATAGAAACATACAAAATAATAATAATAATAATACAATGAAAACTAACAAAATAGTTTTTTATGTTTAATTTTTTTAATAAAATATATAATGTGTTACTGTAATTGTAATATAGGCATTGGGCGTCCAAAAAGTCGTTCCAGTTCCGTCCTCAATCGCTTTGCACCCCATAAACAGTTAAGACTGTGATTGTGGTTTATTGCCGCACGGCCACTAATATCGTTTGCAGGGGCAAGGCACAAATAGAATGTGCAGGCCTGTCTGCGAGCATCAAACTAAGCTTTATTTATTCGGATGAACGGCATCCGGGCCGTTAACAGGACACTAAACAGTGGGTTGCAAGATAACGGAGCTCGAGAGCACGAGAAGTGTAAAACTGTTTGGAGGGCGGTAAATTATTTCTCGTTGTATAGCGTAAAAATACCATGGGATTGTAGTCATTGTCAGCCTCGTTCAGGAGCGATTTATTTAGCCTATGTCGAGTCTTTCATGAGTCTGGAACTTTATGTGCTGCATAGCACAGAAATACAGGATTGCAATTATTAATGCCAACTTCGCAGATTTGCACGTTAGAGTGTAACCCATATGAAACCCAGGAAAAAAGTATTAATTTCGTTTATATTTCCCCAGACCACTGGTATAGAGAGTCTTAACGAAATTTACTATTTATCATAAATTTATTCATGTACACAAGTGGAATTTAATTTGAAAACGACTGAAACTGTTGATTTGAGGTATTGGCGTATGCAATTTGTGTGTTCACATATAACATTACAAGCACGTAAATGTTACAAAATTCACTGAAATATGTCAATGACAAACAACACAACATAAATTAATCTTAATACATAGGTAGTTCAAATACATCTAGGTAGTCACATTAAACATTGATACATTACGCTACAAGTCATTTTTGAATTAAAAAAAAAAATCTGAAATTCATGCATATCATCAGCATTTCACATCGCAGAACCCATTTCCCTGAAATCGTGAACTGGTGCTTTAAAAACGTTAAAAAAAAATTAACATTTAAAATGTAGGCCTACAGAAAGCGAAATGCTAGACCTACAACAAGGAAACCAAATAAGAGAACTATTACCATACAAGCTGTATACAAAGACACAATAATATATACAAGCATACCCTTCGATAAAAGGTTTGTGCAATGTACATCTAACATTACAAAATGTAGGCTATCAATAATAATCTACCGTGGTTGTGCATGAGGGAAAAGGCTAATTCACAAACACCTTCGCACGAACCAAATAACTTCATCCACTGCAGAGTGCATTTATAGTTTTCCATTTTTTAAATGTCTTTTGGACGATCTTTATTGCATTTCTTCATCTTCATCCTACGGTTTTGGAACCAAATTTTGATTTGTCTCTCGGTGAGATTTAGGAGTCTTGCCAGTTCATATCTACGGTCGCGTGAGAGGTACATATTAAACAGAAATTCTTTCTCCAGCTCAAGAGTTTGATGCTTAGTGTATGGACAGCGCTTTTTCCTAGTGGACTTCGCATGCAGCCAGTTGGACGCAGGGTTATCTGCAAGAAGGGTCGGAGAGAGAGAGCTAGTCATGTTGCCACTTGAAAAATACTGCGGCCATTTTATGAGCAGCGCGCGAGAAGAAAGAAGAGTCTATGATACAATCTTGATATGCTGAAATTGGAAAGCACAATCACGGACTGCATGCATCTGGGCTGCGGGTGGATTTTATATGATAGAAAATCTTATGTGCAAGCTATAATTTTCTTCCTACTGTCAATTTTTGCATCCTTGAATGAGAGATAAACAAGGGCTTTACTGTCTATAAGGGGAAAAAATGCTCAAAAATCCAGATTGTATGTTTAATGGCAACAATTGTGCATTGTCTTTTACATAACATTTAATCAAATGTAATGTGTAGAGCAGCACTTCAGAGAAGCCTTGTTATATGTTACATGACATGCAGTCTATAGTCTATAATGATTAATTATACTGCAAATATGTGGCATTTTTAATTACTGGACACATTCCACTGAAACTTGCATATATGCTGGCAAATGCAAATGCAGATTATTGCCACCCACAGAACGGAAAAAGAAAGAAAGGCCTAGTAAGAAAACCTTTAGGCTTCCTTATAACCTACTGAAAATACTGTACAATATAGGAATGTTTAACTACAATAAACAGGCAATTGTTGACGTCTCTCACAAAAGACTAGCTTTTTTATGGATTATAATTTTTATATTATATACAAATGACGCCTATTGAATTCATCTGTTAAGGTAAAGGTAGCCTACCTGAAGCCTGTCCTACATATTCACATACATTCTGATATAAATTGAGTTGCACTTACTTGGGTCTAGATCCGCCTTCCTTTCTGCTGGAGCTTTCTCATCCTGTGATCCGTTGGAAAGCGCATCGTCCGGTACCTTCCTCTCTGCTTGGGTCGTATTGTTGTCAGTCTCGGCCACAAGTAATGTATGCGTGGTGCACTCACCACTCCCAACCAGTGGTTCAAGTTTTATATCATGGTGTGTATCTGTGGATAATCCCGTGAAAGACAGGGCAGGCAGCGGTTCTAACGCCCAGGAACGCACGGATGCTCCATCGGTTTCTCCTGTTGAGCATGGGTGATGAATGTATGGGTGGTAGGCGACAGATGTGCCTGGGGGCTGCACGGGCATGGGACTCCATGACGCACCAAAAATTGATGATTTGGCTTGGAAAGTGTACTGCTCCTGTTCGCCATATTCAAGTAGCGCCAGTTCCCGAGCCTGCTGCTGGACCACGGGTCCAGATGAGAACCTCGGTGCCAAATGATCGTCATTCTCGTGTGGAATGTGTGAGTCAGCGTAGTAACTCAGTGTCCCCAATCTCGACATAACAAAAACAAGCAAAGAGAGCCCAGCCGAACAGATACACCCACAATGAAACTGACACAAAAGCAGAATCCGTTGAAATCAAGTAACTAACTACTTGACTTCGCTGTGAACTACAGACCTCTGATAAATTGAATCACTGCAGAGACTGGATTGGATGTGCTAGACACGTGACTGTGGGAGAGAACGTGGGAGATAAAGGGGGAAGCCTAACCAGTGCACACGGTTAAATGGCCTCCATGTTACAAGTCATATTTTTAATGGTATAGCCATATGCTTTTATGAAGGTGGATTTGATTTTATTCATGTTGTTAAGCTTCAGCGTCTAATAACCAAGCGTAACAAAAATGGTTAGTTTAGCAGCGTTGTTGTGGAATTTCCTTATCCAGTTTTTAATAGAGTAGGTCTACTGTTTGCAACAATAAAATAAAACCCCAAACGTGTAAATACGTTGTCGTGTCATTGTATAGGCCTCTAGCTAAGTAGCCTACCTGCAGTCCAATTCAACTACCACTTTTAGACAGAAAGTTTAATTTTCACAAATTTTGCAGACCCAAAAAATTTATGAAGAACACACGTATTCCGCGCGGCCTAGTTGAGCACAAGACGACATAGAATAGTTCAGACATAAAAAGGATCTTTACGTGAGCCATATGTATACTTTATATGGCAATAAGTGCCACTGGATTGTTGAGATATGACCTGCTAAGTGACCAGTCATTCAGTAACAACGCGTTCAACCCTTCAGTCTGCTCCTCAGCAAAGCACACTGTGATGTGCAGACAAGTCCAACTAAATCTGAACGTGAACTAAGCTGTGAAGAAAACTAACTGTATATGGCAATGCCACTGGATTCTTGAGATATGACCTGCTAAGTGACCAGTCATTCAGTAACAACGCGTTCAACCCTTCAGTCTGCTCCTCAGCAAAGCACACTGTGATGTGCAGACAAGTCCAACTAAATCTGAACGTGCGTGAA